>NW_025108652.1:0-129184 GCF_011392965.1 Frieseomelitta varia
GTTTTTTTTTTTTTTTTTTTTTTTTTTTTTTATTTCTCCAAATTAGACAAAATGGAAAAAGAAAGAAAAGATCGTAAGAATCGACTCGAAACGAAACTGATTCTCCAGCGAATCGATGAAAGAGAGTTACCACTTACCGTCGTGCCAAATTTGCTCTCGAGGATGTCGTGCGCGGCGCTAAGCATCACCACGTATCCGTAATTGTTGCAAAGCCCGAGTATCCAGAATGCGGCGAGATTTCGCCATCGCGATCGCACCGCCACCGATTCCTCGTCGAACACGTCGTTGTTCCGCTCCGAAACCGATTTCCCCTTTGCCATCTTGAGGTGTACCAACGTGAAACAGTACTTTCTTTTCCTTTCTATCTTTCTCTCTGTTATTGCTCGTTATTGCTCGCCTTTTTTCACCAGCTGTCAGACTTCGTTCTTCTTTTCCTTCACCGCGGAATCACCGTCGTTAATCCTGTTTTCTCTCTCCCCAGACCTTTTTCTTTTCCTCTTGACTCTGTTTCTGAAATGTGGCACTATCGAAGGGCCTGGACGAAGCACCTGGGCCTTTTAAATCTGTCCCAGATCAAGAATCCAATTTCTCTCTCTCTCTCTCTCTCTTTCCCTCGTTCTCAGAGATGACGGCACGCCGTCCTTCCCTCTTTCTTTCTCTGTCGTGTTTATCGTCCGCTGGCGCTTCTCCTTTTCGAGCGTGTTAGAGCGGAGTCAGCGCGCGCGCGGCAAGCCAAGCTTCGAGAAACTTCTCTTCTTCCTTTCGTTGCCGTGTTTTCTTCCCGCAATTATGCACCCGTCAGTTATATTGAACCGGGGATAACTACCGCTTCCTTTCGATTCCACAGTTGAATACTGAAACCGAGAATGATCGACGATAAATCTGCTTCGTTTGCACAAAAATTCCGAAAGACTTTGCAAAAGTCTCGTATTTTTATATATAGATACGTAATACTTAATTTTTCTCCGTTTTTATCGCGAATTACATAGAATGTGCTTTTTATTCAAAAAAAAAACGCTGGAGATTCAAAAATTCAAAGATCGAAAAATTCAAGGATCGATCGATCAGGGTTCCGGCGACAGCAAACGAATGCAAAATCCTTGAGTCGACGCGCGCCTAGAAGAAATTGGCCGGAGAACATCGGCAAACTATTTACAGTGCGCCGACCGTTTTCGTGATTTATTTTCGACAATTTGGCCCACGGTAGAGTTCAACGTATCGCTTGTAAACTAAAACGGACGAGTACGAACTGTATGTCGCGTTCCGGAAATTCGTGGAAAATTACGTCAATGGAACCGTGACCTATGCGAACGCGACAGATACGGTACCGCCTCCCTGTTGGAGCAACGATGCAGAACCGAACAGGTTCGTCCCCTACCTTCGATGTTCCAGGAGAGTCAACACCAACGACAGCACCAGCGATAGCAGTCGCAGCGGCAGCCAAGCTTCGAGAAACTTCTTTCTCGCTTTCTTCTCGGCGGCGGACGCGCTCGACTAAAGCCGATTCTAGCTTTCTCGCGCGCTGGTTTAATATCGGATCGATCAGAGCCACACAATCGACTTGGTTTCACTTGTCCTTTTCGTCACACGTGCCCTCCCTTTCTAACTTGGTGCTTCCAGTCTTGTCGAGAGCAAAATCAATTATCGTCGACGACTTGGTTTCAGAAAAAAAGGAACGTTCCGCGTAATCTCGGAAGCACGTTCGAAAATGGTTCTTCCCCCTTCGGTGCTCTTTATCTTTTCTTCTTTCTCTCTTGTCGCGTCCCGATTAATTTCCCAGCGTAGGTTTTCACGTTACTCGTGTGGGCAGGTCGATATTTTCTTAGAAAATCGGCCAGCGTCAATGGTGATCGGGCCAACTGTTGAAACAGGAAAGTCAACGTACGATGGGATTGATTAACGCTTGCCGCAAACGAAGTCTGTGTAAATTATCAAAAAAAAAAAAAGAAAAAGAAAAATACAAGGTCAGACTGTTTTTCAAGAAATAAAAAACATCTGTTGGCCGCACGCATAATGGCATCGGTAGCTGCTTTCGCAAACTGGAATTACTCGACAAAGTGTTAACTTTGATACAAATATCACATATTAATCGATCGATCATGATAAAGTAGAAACAGCTGCTCATTCGAACTTTTTATTCTACTTCCCCGACGTATATCTTCGGAAAAATTGCGTTTTAACTTTGACTGATTTTCACAAATGGAACGGAAGAACGAGTGAGAGAGAGAGAGAGAGAGAGAGAGAGAGAGAGAGAGAGAGAGAGAAGCCACGTGAATGGTTTCATTTCGCAGTAAATGAGCACACAGCGAAACGTTTCTTAATTGTGTTAAAACGACGTCCTTGCGTTTTCTGGTTTTAGAGAATCTCTGTCCAAACTGGACACACGTCTCTCTCGTCTTCGTTTCTTCCGGAAGATTATTTCGGTCGGGATCGAATCAACCTCGAGACTGTGTCCTAGTTTCTAAATAGATCGCACGCGTCGTATCTTCTATTGATTTCGAACTTGCTCTTAATTGTAATTAATCTAATTGACAAAAATCGTCGATCGAAACGACATAGACAACGCGCGTGTTACATTCTTTTCATCTCTTGCAAAAAACGCTCCTCCTTCGTATTGTTTTTCTTGCTGAAGTGATGAAACAGATACTTATTCGAACGTGATTTTACATGTCAATCTCCTGTCGTTTTGTTAAACAAAGACTTTTACTATTCATAATTTCCTCAAACTTAATTGATGCAACGGTTCAACGAAATTCAGTTCGATTAATTTCATTGCATTTTTGATAACAGGTTCAAAGTGCTTGCTCCAATTTCTTTCAATGAATTTGACATCAAGTTATCTGTTTTTCTTTTTTTCTTACTCGAAGAATTCCAATCGATAGTTCTTTCACTTAGGTTCGCTTATCTACAATTGCTTCTTAATAAGTTAAAGAATACAATTCATTAATGTCTTTGCTCGCGCAGTTTATCACACGACCCTGTTGGAAACAGCTTCCGTGGCAAGAAGTCCGTTTTCCTTGAGAGCATTTCTAGGTTCTCGCTCGGGGCTCCGGCGACTCTAAATAATAGTCGTTGCCTCTAGCGGGCAGACTCAACTATTGTCGGTAAGTTGGCCGGCCACGCGATCCGTTTTCATAACCGAGTTCAAGTCGTTTCGCGGTCATGCTACTCCTCTTTTTCTTTTTTTTTCACGCAATCAACGTCGTCAACATCGAGTTCCTTTCTACTTCTGCAACTTCTTTGCTCTTCTTTGCCCGTCTACGTGCATATCTCTTTCTTTTCTTCCAGTGAACGAGCCGCGTGAAAGGATGGTGCTACAGTTAGCCAAGTCGCCTAGCCGTTTCACGGAAGAAAATTTTCAGGACGGACAATTATATGCTAAACTTTTCAATTCTGTTTCGGTGAAATTGTTCAGGAGTTGCTCGGAGGAGCAACACTTCTAGCTATTTCTGTGACTCGAAATTGCACCGTTCACGATTAACGGAGAACAGGGGAACTCCACTTATCTGAACACTTCCGGAAGATAAGCAATTATTAACATAATTGAAGTTCGTGTGATGCGAGTCCAACGATTTTCTCTAATCTCTGTTCCCCAATTAATCGGAAACGTTAACTGAAATTTCGTTTCGGTGAATGGTTTTCTGGCCAATTCAGTCCAAATCTGGACGTGCATTTCAACGACGATGCGCGAACGTACGTCACGAGTGTAAACATTGGACGTTCGTGTTTAAGAGGAACGAAACAACGATAGCGAACCGCTGTCAGGCAGCAATTTTTTTCGACAGCTGAGATAACGCTCGATGCGCGTACGCGTTGAGCATAGAACGTAGTAAAACATTGCAACGAGATGCTCGGAAAACAGCTACCGATGCGAGCGATGAGCTTTTTCTGAAATGAAGAAATAAAAAAAAGGAGAATGGTAACACTCACCTAATCACGATGTGTCAGTCGTCGATTAAACGCGGTGACCCTTGAAACGGATTACGATAAATCGGGACTGAAATGAATGTAAAAGTTCTCGTAAAAGAATAAATATTGTTATCACAAAGCACAGATCACAGAGCGGTAAAGACGATTTTGAGAAAGCGTATCACAGCGGTGTTGTTCGAAGAGTCTTCTTCTTCTTCTTCGTCGTCGTCTTCTTTTTCCGAATCGTCACGCACTACACTGAAACAGACCCCTTTAAACTGTCCTAAAGGAAAGATCGATATGTTCGGCGCGAGAGCGTCCGCGGCTATCGTGTGGTAACTTCTAGAAGAAGTTCGATGCGCCGACGAAGCGTGGCAATTCTGTAAAAAGGAGAATTCGAGCGCGCTTCCTCCAACACCGACGCTCATACAAGTGTAAGCGTATCTCTCTGCTCCTTTCTATTTCCCCCTTTTCTCTATTTTATTATTGTTATTTTTTTTTTTTTTTTTTTCAATACACGATTCACGAGAACTCTTTTTTTCTTTTTAAAAATTTTTCCTCCCGACTGCTCCGTTTTCTTTCAATCAATGGTGCTCGAACGTTCGTTCGCGATCGAACGAGAACAGAGAAGCGTTCCCGCAAACAGAGAAGACAGTCCAAGTCCGAGTGGCTTGTACTCAGCAGTTGCGTTAGCACGTGGTTGCCGCGGCGAGTTTCAGGTTTGAAATAAACAAGCTCCAGGCGAAATCAGCGAGTTATACGACGGCGACGCAGGCGCGACCGCTTCGAGCTCGGCTCGACTCGGCTCTGCCGATCGGCAATAAACATTCCGCTCGCGCACTCTGCCTCTGAAGCGTTTCACCAGGCCAGAACGGACTAAGAAACAGTCGGCTCACGATTGTCGTGCCAGCCGATTCTTCTGTCGTCTCATTTCTTGTCTCTCCCATAGCCGACATACATATGTACTAAATGTTATCGATAGTTAACCCTGAGAATTCATTTATAAGCAATTTTCATTCTGGAATATGTAGCTCGAATTGACACATAGTTCTCTGTGATAGGCCTTTGACCGAGTGCCACCGAATTTCAATTCTTTGATTGTCGCTGACAATAAAACGTTCGTCGTGCCCACATCGGCTGCACCCTGTTTCCGGGTATCAGACTTTGTCCGTCGTAATTCGCGTCCTATCAATTTGGGTCGTATCAGAGTGTCATTAACGACTAACGATCACGATAATGAAGATCGAGAATGATCGTTCGATTTCGTAATACGTTGATTCGACCGCGTCTTACGAAACGGGTTACATTGTCCGGAGATGGAACGAAATCTGTGCGCGAGTCAAGGAAGATCGCGTAGAGCGAAGAGAATGAACAACAGAGAGATATGTACGTGGTCGATCGATAAGCAGATTTTCGGCCACGAGACTGATTCACGCGTTGTTTTCGTGAAATCGCATGCTAGATTGAATACGCCGGCCTTGAGCTGAAATTCGCTCAACGGTGGACTCGATGGAGATTCTCGCGGCTCTGCCGGACGCAGTTCGTGTCGCGCGCAGGAAACGCGAACAAACGATACTGGCAATCTTTCTTAATTCCGTTTCACGGTGCACGACGCTCAATTAGTGTGTCACTTTCGTGACAGACACGTGCAGCTTATTTTCCTACGTAGGTTTCCCGCGACAAGCGAAGGTCGAGCCTCGTACACGCTGGACAATTGTATCATGACTATTCGTCGCAGCATGTCCTTTCCCGGTCAACCTTTAACGACGCCGATTACACGTGTTACCTATCGTGAGCCAGGCATACGTCTACGTGTCGCTGTCGAATCGTGCGCGAACATATGAAATCTTCGACGCTGCTGACGTAGAGTCAGGTGGTGGTGTCTCTATTCCACGTTTCATCCACCAACGTGAATCGTGAAGAACGGTTCTGACGTTCAGTCTGATAACGGGCAACGTAACTCATGCGAGCGAACGATTATGTTCGCAGCTTGACAAATGACATTGTTGACTGGCCATTCATCACCGGATGAACTCACCAGGCGAGTGGCAAGACCGGCCATCGAGATTCCCCGGACATCTCGGAAGGTCGTCGTAATTACGTTTCCTACAGTTCGGCTTTTCAATCGAGCAATGTCAAACGATATTAATTCAGAGCGGTGTGCTTCCTGGAGAAAACAGTGTCACGGTTGTCCGAGGACCTTCTCTGCATCGCGCATAATAATATTTCGTACGTTTCGCGCCTTCCTCTCGGGACTTCCCTTCATCTAATACTGAACGTACCGGACAGTGCAAATTGCTCATCTGCTTGCTGAACACATGCTACAGAAACATTCGTTTCTTCCTGTCGTTTTTCGATCGAGGAACGATCCACGATCCTATCGAATCTGTTTGATATACCCTCGGTGGCTTTAGAACGAAGATCGTACGTCTAATATAAGTTTCGCGGAACGAATTTCCTGCGACGCCATTATATATTTTTAGACGTAGGACGAGACTGTACCAACCAAGTTACAATCGCGCACTGCGGCGCCACGGACAATGAATTCTTTCAGCGTTAGTTCGAAGCGGCGCAAAGTGTCCCAGCACGGGAAGGCGCTCGTTGCAAAACCGCTCGATTAAGGTCACACTTGATGAAATGTATTAAGCCAATATCTTTTGAAGAAACCAGCGGTAGTGCGAGAGTGCGCATTATCAGAAGGGAGGAGGGCGAGCAGCTCAGAATCTCACGCTCCAAAAATAACAACTGGGTCATTTTAGAATTTCAATTATAAACGCAAAGCTGGCCGTAATCGATTCCTGGTCATTCTTGTTCGAACGTCTTTGGTCGTAACAGCAAGACAAACGTATCTCGTTCGAAATTTTCGTTGCGAACAGAATGCACGTGCGTATATTTGCCATCCGCCAGACGTTATGTAATCCTCGCGAAGAATAAACTCTTCGGTTTAACGACGAGCACTCGTTGACATGATTCGAGATGCATACGAATACGTTTCACTAGAAGAGAAATTATTGTTCGCTCATAGAAGCAACTATTTCTGACATACGGTCGCGATAACCCCCTGAATGTTATCGTTATCGAACAGTGTACATGTGGCATAATCAATGTGGATTGATTATTGATACGATCGTCGTTCAATAAATCGATAGTCCCTTTTTCGTTTTCGTACTCCTCCTTCCACTTGAATGAAGCACATATTCTTAAGATGATCTATTTCGTAATAATTAGATAACTTTGGCGTTGGGTCATTCACATCGATGAAGATGATTTACGTGATAACGAAACCTGATTGAGAACAAGCCGTTTGTGCGATTACAATTATTTACATTCCTGTTACCAAGATGTTGTCAAGTTATCGCGTGCACTAAATACCAAAGGTTGTTGGAAACCGATAAGAAAGAGACTCGTTGAGAAATACATATCTATAATACGTAGAGATGCACATACTAGTTATTAAATATATATATCCATGCTATATTACAATTACATTGAATGATATATTAAACGTCGCTAAAAAAAGAACCACGCTTCATTTAAAATTCATGACAGTCTCATTAGAAACAGCGTTTTCTCCGTTGCAGGGTGCTCATACATTATGCAGAGATCTCTGGCTGCAGTTTTTCCGACAAAATCTGCCACGTATCTAAAAGTACGCCTTATCGAGCCTAAGAATATTTAGACGATTATCATTGTGACTGGTTAACGATTACCGCGGATTAACACGATCATTCTTGCCTTCGTTCAGCATATATTCCGAATTTTTTTCATATCGAGTAAGTTTTACGCCAACGCGATGGAAACGCAAATAACGAAAAATAAACGACCAGGTTCAGTTGACGCACTATTACAATATGTACTTGCATACGTGATCGCCGTTGCATCGAAAGTTCAAAAAGGCCATCTGCAGGAAATATTTTTGCAAGGCAAATCAGTCAGAACAAATTCTCATAGACATGTGCTTGTGTTATTTATGAGCACGAAATCGAAACAGAATCATCTACGTCCCGTGGGAATGTGCAAATATGCAATTACGTAAGAACAACTTTGTTCGACTCGTTTTTCAGGCAAATACAAAAATTCACGTCCGTTTCGCGGCAAACGTCGTTGATCATCCAATGTAATCGTGATTACACGATAGCAGATAGTAAAGATACTGAATCTTTTTTCTGTATTTGCTATTCAAATGAAATTCTGAACAAACGTGAAAGCGTTCTTGCTTCGCGGAAAATAATAATTTGAAAACGTCGTTGATAGTTTATAGTTTATGATAAAACTATAAACTGTCACAGCTTATAAATGAACATAATTATATATCTATTATTTTTACTATTGAAACTTAGTTCAAAAAATCCTGAACAAAGAAACTAAAAATAATCTTCGAGAAAATTTATGTTTATAAAACGTTGAGGAAGGCAATAAAAGAGCGCAATTTTCAAATATTTCCTGTAATGTATCATCGTTGCACATCCACGCGTCTGGAAATAATGATGTTTCCACCATTGCGTTTCTTCTTTTTTTTTTTTTTTACGCTTTGATTGGCAAACTAGCATCTGCAAGTGATTTTAATAAGTGAACAGATTAAATTTACTTTCAAATATAGAACATCTATTGATCTTCGATACAAAAACATATTATTCCACTTTAACTGTTTTATCTATCAGAATTTTGTTGTGGTTGATAATAATATTTGTTAAAGTGTTGCATTTATATGACGCATTCGATAATACAAATATTTTGGTCGAAATTTATCTCTTGGTCTTAAATCGATACATAAATATTGTTTCCTAATTCAAGAATTATGAAATACATTTCATATGTCTTGGTAAACAAATATTGAATTTCGCAGTTCTTCTGCTAGTCATACCAACTGACTAGCATTAAAATCCTAGATTATAGTTCCAAGAATCGTTATGTTTGACAACATGATAGCAAGTTGACCAGAACGTATAACGAAGGTGCAATTAACGGTCCATTGTATTTTATCGTTTAATTATGGGAAAAACATCGAAAGATAAACGAGATATATATTATCGACGAGCGAAAGAAGAAGGATGGAGAGCAAGGAGCGCTTTTAAATTGCTTCAAATAGATAATGAGTGTCACGTTTTAGATGGTATGTATACAAAATAACTTCAATATTGCATAAAATACAATGCTTTGTTTGATTTGAAAAAGGAGTTAACAAAGCTGTGGATTTGTGCGCGGCACCTGGTAGCTGGAGTCAGGTTTTATCGCGAAAATTAAAGTATGTTGTGATTGGTTTGTTAACGTTTTAAGAAGAACGTTTTGCAAGATATTAAAATTTTTATTACACATTTTCATGAACAGTGAGAATTACAAGAAAGCTCTAGAAACTGGAAACGCAACACCTCCAAAAATAGTTGCAGTTGATTTACAAGCAATGGCACCTTTAGAAGGAGTAATTCAAATTCAAGGAGATATTACCAATGTTAATACAGCAAAGCAAATTATTTCCCATTTTGATAATGAACAGGTTGATTTAGTAGTTTGCGATGGAGCCCCTGATGGTAAACTTATATTAAAGTATTATTTTCACTAATAAACAGTAATAATTTTTATCAAGCAATTATTTCTACAGTTACAGGCTTACACGATATGGATATTTATATTCAGTCACAGTTATTATTAGCTGCACTAAATATTACTACTCACATACTAAAGCAAGGGGGTACATTTGTAGCAAAAATATTTAGAGCTAAAGATGTCACATTACTATATGCACAATTGAAGATATTTTTTCCCTACGTTTATTGCACAAAACCTAGCAGTTCTCGCAATTCCAGCATTGAAGCATTTGTAGTCTGCAAAGATTATTCACCTCCTGAAGATTACAAACCTCATATGCTAAATCCTCTTTTAACTCATGAACCATGCGACTTTGATGAGCTTACAGGAATTAATAGAGTCGTTGTTCCATTTATTGTTTGTGGTGACCTTAATGAGCCTGACTCTGATACCTGTTATCCACTAAATGTAAGCTATTTATATTTATCGTTTTTTGCATAGAATTACATATACTCTGTATTATCTGTCTTTTTTAATTCAGTTCGAAGGAAAAGAATACACGTATCACGAACCAGTACAAACACCGATTGCACCACCATACCAAGAAGCATTGACTCTGTTGGAGAATAGGGATACTGATTTTAGAAGGTCTGATGTCAACGTAGTAGTAGATAATCTAAATTCCATGACCATTGCGGATTTGAAAAAACAAGCGAAGCAGAAACATAAGGAGATAACTAAAAGTGAAATAAGCAAATTGCAAAATAGCAAAAATGATGACAGCGAAGACATATTGGAACTTGATCAATTAATGTTTACCGAATTGTTTGATGAATCTGATAACATGATGTAAAATTTTGCGTATTATATTATAATTATATATATTATAACTGTGTATCAATTTATGATTATAATTGTTGTGACAAATAATTTTAACATATTGTAGCAGTTTGTAAATGATTTAACCCTTTGCGATCGGCACATTTCTCGAGTGGGACTACCAGAAAATCGGCGCAAATTTAGATCTTTGAAGTTATTTTATTTCGCATAGCTGATTTATTATATATATATGAAGATAATAAACATAGAATATTTTGAAAATGATATATTTTGTGTAATATTAGTCATAGTGCACGTTTTAATTTTTGTAATTTTCCAAAGTATGATATTTGACAAAACAATCACCGATATGTTGATAGTTCTGGGAATAGTCCTAACTTTCGAATACAGTTCTTTTGTACCAATGTTAATGGAATTCGAAAATTAACCGGAAGTTCTAGTTTTTCTAAATTTTCAGTTGTCAAACCACCATAATAGGGCAAAATTTCCCCATCCACTAATACGTAAACTCTTATACACTACTTAGTACGTTTTTTTGGATTATACGTTATGAATGCAATTTTTTCCTTTGAATTTGACTACTGATCCATACAAATATCTTTACCAGGTATAGAATGTTCTGCAAAACCTCGAATCAATATATTTTAAAAAGTTGTTTGCCTTATCAGTGCGGGTTCTAATAGGTTTCTCTTCTGATACATCGCTTTGTAAATGTAACATCCAAAAAATTTGACCGAATTTGTCTCTTGTAAATACTTCCGAATAGAATAGAATTCTGCTGTAGAATCTAATCGACCAATATTCCACAATACTTGCAACCAGCATTGGTCCCATTAAGAATTACTCCAATTAAAGCCATAAAAAGTAAGTTGTGAAATTTTACACAAGAATAATTAATATATATCATACTTTTAGATCATAAAATAACAGTTGTGCACACAAAAATCATGCTGCTATAGCGGCGACACCGATTTCTAGGACAAAACTGAAATGCCACTATGGCGGCACCGAAAGGGTTAAATTTTACAAATTGTTCTTATCCGAAATCTTAACCTCAATCAGTAAAAATATTTAAAATCGATATTTCATTTATTATTAAATTTTAATTTCAGTAATTTAATGTGCGTATTATCGGCAAAATTTAGGCAAGTATCAAGTGCCAAAAACAATTTCTTTTTTTTCATACACCTATAATTGGCATTGTATTGGCTATAACAAGGTAGTAAACATTACATCGTCTTAGCTACTTTGACCTAGTTCAATCATGATTTCAGTCGAGGTATTTATCCAAATATTTTTCTACCTATACTTCTTAGCATTTTGAGCAAGAATTACACGATCTCTGTTCGCTGTAAAACTTTTATGTATGTTGGATAGACAAGCCGAAATTGTTATGTCTGCAAGAAATTATTCTGTTGTGCAAAGTGCCGTGAACGACACGAAGAAAACAAACACACAAAACGCTATCCGAACTGTCCGTTCTGCATGAATCAGAAATTTCCGTTGAAATGCTTCGAAGATAAGGCACTTGTTTCTCACATAGTAGCTAGACATCTACCTCTTTACTGTTACTTATGCGGTGAAATTTTCAAACAGAGCAAAGATTTGGAATCGTTGGGTAATTATCCTTACACTTGACTTTATTTTTCATTAAAAATATTCACGATCAATGTGATTACGATTCACTTAATCTTATTCATAATTAAAAGTTTATATTGCATTACTTTCTACAAACAAAGGCACTTGCAAATGGTGGAAATCAAAGCAACGTCATTCACTGGTGTCTGCACAAAAGTCCATACTGGGTACACCACCTCTGGTTTCAGACGGAAAGGAACCATCCCAATTCGGCTCACTGACCTCACCCCCGGAACTTTATCGAAATACAAGCACGCCTATGCTTGTCGACCAAAAGACGGGTTTCAACTTTAAAACGCCGAACGTTCCGAATTTCTCCTTGAAAACGCCAAAAACTGATTCCGCGTCGTTGAAGAATTATGAAGTTCATGGCAGTTCACAAAGAAGCAGCTTGAAATCCGATGATTCGAGCAATTACGTGACTTGCCCGTCTGTGAATAATCACGAAGAAACCCCGTTCCGTACGTGGCCACCGGGCTATGGAAGTAAAGAACTTCCCAGAAGTCTGGAAATGATGAAAGTCAAAAGTAATAACGATTCCAGCGAACATTATACAGACAATAATTGTGTGGAAGATATGGAATTGACGGATGTCGAGGGCGAAATATTGCCCAACTCTCAGAGTCTGGAAACATGTCAAACAGAAAAACGACGAGACTCTTTAAAGAAAGTCCGATTTTCTGATCAACATGAAACTCCATCGGAACCTAACTCGATAGCTGCTACTATCAATATGACGGAGAACGAAGAATATTTCGATACATCCGAAATGAAAGAGCCTTTGGAAGGCTCGGAGATCAAAATTTATGAAGATAATGCGAAGAATATAGAGAAAGAAAATCATAATCCAAACAGCATGAATGACGACGGACAACGGTCAGATGATTCTTCGCGGGTATTGTTAATGGTACTCGTGGAGAATAATTCTAAAAAGAAAACAACCGATCTAATAAATTCTGGTTTAAAGAAACTAGAAAATATTGTTACAAATAGAAATCTTTTGGTCAAAAGTAACAGTTTTCCTGGCAGTAGTAACTCGATAACATCCATCGATAGTTATTACAGTATTTCTTGTCAAAATTATTACTCATCGCCAAATGAATTGAGCAGTTCTGTCAATAGAACTTCGAATAGCAGTACCGATAATAACAGCTCCAGTGGAATTTTTTCTATGATGGCTAATGCAATGAAAAGTGTCATGAGAAGTTTCTCGGGTACGTGTACATTTTGTTTTCAAAGTATACTTTTAAAGAAAATAGAATTCATGTTTACACTCTATTTCCATCACAACAGCAATCGGTACCACTAAGAACATTGAAAAACGACAAGTCTTTTCAAGAGAAGATAACGCATTAATACCGTCTACGTCGGGATTCAGTTCGATGTCAAATTTGGAATCTATCTCTTCACAAAGAGCGGGAAAACGACCACGAGATGATATCGAAAATGTGTCACTATCGCAAAGATCAACGGAGCAGGTTGAATTGTTGAGTCCTGTCGCGAAACGACACCGTGGATGGTACAGAATTAAGGCGCGAGAACCGATCGCGAGGATGCGGCAACTTTCATCTCAGCGAAGAGTATCGTCCGAAACTCAAGTATTTCATCAGGGATCGTTGTCGGTTGGCAATACAGTTTTACCCCTACCTGATAGAGCACACCAATCTACACAAACCGAATAATAATTGAAATTCAAGTAATTAATTTTATGATACTACGTTTTATCCGGAAACTATTTTATTTGAGATGAGTCACTTTTTAAATAGACATGTTTGTAAAATTGGACATGTTTAATATATCGCTTGAAATGATTGTAATATTTTATTTTGTGATTGTATCATTTAATTAATTTCGTGGATTATTCTTCAATTTTGAAGTACAAACATTGTAAAGTTTATTTTAATAAATATTATAGTAAAGTATATTTTAACAAGTATTATAGATATTTAGATTTAGTATTATAGATATTCTTACGGCGCTGCTGTAGTTTCGCACAGATCAAGAATATCATATTGATCTTTAAGGTTATGTTACTCAGCGTTATGACGTCCACGTTGTTGTGTTACTGTTTTAAGTTCATCTCAGAAAACGTAATATTCTTCTTAATTTAATCGTGTATAAGAATAAGTATGTACTTTATTATTTAAAATTATATATATGTAATTATATGTACTAATAAGAAAGCATTTTAATTTATTCAAAATATCTTTTTCGATTTTTTCAGCTTGTCATAATGTCTTCGTGGAAAAAAGCAGCGAAATCTACGCAAAAAACTCATCATGAAAGACATCAACCAGAGAGCCGCAAACATCTGGGTCTTCTAGAGAAAAAGAAAGATTATATTGCTAGAGCTAAAGATTACCAAGAAAAACAGCAAACCTTGAAACTTTTGCGCAAACGTGCTCTGAACAAAAATCCAGATGAATTTTATTATCACATGATCAATTCTAAAATTGGCGGAGGTGTTCATAGAGAAAAAAGGAAACAAAAGAATCATACACCGGAACAGATACACCTTATGGAGACACAGGATATTAGATATATTGCTTATAAGAGAAATGTTGAAGCAAAGAAAGTAGATAGGCTCCAAAGTCAATTGCACATGATAGATGTTGCAAATGAAACCAAGAACAAACATATCTTTTTTGTAGACGATCCAACAGAAGTGAAGAACTTTGATCTTGCTAAGAGACTCGATACCCACCCAGCATTGATACCCAGACGCGTAAACAGGCCAAAATTAAATAAATTAAAAGAGATGAAATTACCGAATATAGATGAGAGCAGTTTACAAGACCTTGAACAGGATAAACACAAAATTTACAATGAATTACAGAAGAGAATTGATAGAGAAAAGCAACTAAGTGTTATACAACGAAAATTAGAAATGGAAAAAGCACTGAAGGAAGAAACAATTGCCAAACCAAAACTAGTAAGGAAAGGAACAAAGAATGCTGCCCCCACGTACAAATGGAAATTTGAAAGAAAACGATGATTATTATTATTTGTATTTAAGTATACTTTAATAAAATCAATATTATTTATTGTTTGTATTTAAAGTATACTTTTAATAAAATTTTAGTAAATTTTAGTGACTTTTAAGAGAAAACTTCATTTAAACAATTCTTTAATTAATTCGGTTTAACACTATAATTAATTAAATTCTGTTTGAAATATTCTACCGAATAATGCTGTATTTCTTATATTAGTTATTACTTAATCGATATCCACCACTGTCGTTGGTTGACTTCCTGGTACCGTTATCACTTCTACATCAGTCGATGTAGTCTCTTCAGTTTCCACCGCAGTTGTCATTGCCGTAGTCATCGTCATTTGAACGGTCTTAGCTGATGTCATTCCCATTTCTTTAGTTCCATTCATTGTTGACATTGTTCCGTTACTTGTAGGTAACTCCGTTGATATACTGACACAGTCATAATTCAATTGCCACAACCTTTTTTTAGAGAAAATATCCAACCGAAGACAAGCGGTGATCGATCTTCCAATCATATGTAAAATTTTCATTTAATTGCATGGTATCTTTAAGAATTACACATTACATCTATAAGAATTACATCAATAATTTGTGTCGTACCTGGGAAATTTATTGAGTTCCAGTAGATTTACGCACGCCGTTGAAAAATAACATCCTGGTATATTAGTGCAGAACTTTAATGGTTTGTAGTCTGTGATTGTACTTGCTCTTAATATATCGGAGTTCAACGTCATATCGATGTTTAATCCATTTTTTTGATAAGAAAAATTAATGCAGACTGCACGGTATAATAAAGATTTTAAAGAGAGTATTAAAACGATAATTTCAAGATAATTGGAAAGTAAGCATAGTCGCGAAGATAATTAATAAATAATTAGTTATATTACAGACTTACGATTTTTTTCAACTTTAGTGTACAAAATAATAACACTTTGACAGCAGGAGCAAGAATAAGATGTGTTGCAGATACAGTATCTTTGAAACGTTTGAATTGTCCTATAAGCCAGGAATCCTTTAGGTCCAAGAAATCCTAAACATTTTGTATTTGAAAACGAAGTGAAATTTTACTTGTATAATTGCGTGAAACAGAAAATAAATAAAGAACTGACTTTTTTCTGTAGCACCACCTGTCCAATAAAAGAGTAAACATAACCAGAATGAAATCAGGACACTGTATACTCTGGAGTTCATGTTTAGAATGTTTCAATGGACTTTTTCACCACGGTACATTCGCAGTTCTACTACATGGATACATCACGTCTCCCACAGATATACTAACTAGCATCGACGTTTGACGTTCAACGAAACAATATTACCTCGACTCGGTGGTTGCTCCACAGGATGTAATTATTGAGGCATCATAATAATAATAAAAAAAAAAAATAGCTTTTGAATACATCTATTTATTCGTCTCTTTTCCCAGATAATGTGTGCACATTACGATTTTCAACGATTGGTACAATGTTTCGAACGACGCAGAGTTACTTTAGAAAAACGTGACTGAACTCGGATAGAAATCTCCGGACGATTAATTTGCAAATCAGTTCGTCGCATTACGTTCTTGAGAAGAAAATACAATAAATAGCAATTGGCGGCACGCAACAGCAGTAGCAATGCGTAATTGTACTATTAAGTCCTTCGCGCTTGTCACGAACAGAATCTTAGGTTTCCTCAGAAATCAAGTAAATCATCGTCATCGTCGTCGTCGTCGTCGTTGTCGTCGTAATCATAATCGTCCTCATCCTCATCATCGTCGTCACCTGGCAAGAGTTCTAGTTGACCTAGTCCACCTCCGTCTTCTGGCTTTACCAGAGCCAAGCCGTTTGCACCGAATCTAATGCAATCTAATCCGACCTGGAAATACATTCATAAAAACGGTGAGGCCGTTCGTCTTTGGCCATTAAATCCACGTTTACCTTAAATATCGTAGTATCGCTGAACTTCCCCTCCATATTTATACACGCGTGAATATTTCTACCCTGAAAATAAATGTTATAAAACCGGACGCACGCTTTAACAAATGGAATTCGTGGCACTGGCACGCATATCGGCCGAGGATTTTTTCCTGAAGCGTGAAAGATCTCGTCAAAAATCTGCAATAATGTATTGTATTTAAGTAATTTTATATTTCATACGTAACGAACATACCAGACACGGTTCTCGTATACAAAACTCTGTCGTTCATCGAAATTTTCGCGGTGAAGCTGAACTCGTCCGGATCGTACGTGACGTTCACGCACGCCTTTTGCTTCCAAGTATCGTACAAAATTCTAGAACAACAACCGCAGACACCTCCACCACATTGACAGGGACCTTGTTTGTCAGCAGTTAGATTGGTGGTATTCGAGGTAGAATTTGTCACTTGTTTCAGCAATTGCTGCAATTTCTTCATGTTCCAGTCTTTTTCGTTTCTCGCGAGATCCGGCGCATCATTGTTCACGGATGTGTTTAACATTTTCTGCGAGTCAATGGTTCTTTCGTCAACTCGTTGCAAGGAGCTTCGAACGCAAAAAACAGCGAAGAGTATTAGCAAACAGGCAGCCCTCATTTCTCGTCTTTGACGATACGGGATTCAATCACTGCGAGAGGACATCTCTTCGTTAGCTAGAGAGTACTCTTCGTTGAGCGTTCGACACTCGACTGGTCAGTTAACGGATATCTTACTCTGACCTCGTTTTACGGAGAAATTTAGGTTCGCTTCGTATATTCATCGGTATTTCATCTTTTTGTGGATCGTTGATAATCCGGTTATGGAAAAGGAGCGACGAGCCATCGGCACTCTCGGAAGATCGAGAGTGGACGCGGCACTATTTTTTTTATGAAATATCGTTTATTCGTCGATATACCAGATCGAAATAGTAAGAAACGAAAACAGAAATAACTTAAACAAATTTTACTGAAATTTATTGTACACTAACATAATTATATATTTTACACTAACATAATTATATATTGTACACTAACATAATTATATATTTTACACTAACATAATTATATATTGTACACTAACATAATTATATATTTTACACTAACATAATTATATATTGTACACTAACATAATTATATATTTTACACTAACATAATTATATATTGTACACTAACATAATTATATATTTTACACTAACATAATTATATATTGTACACTAACATAATTATATATTTTACACTAACATAATTATATATTGTACACTAACATAATTATATATTTTAATTTCTATAATTAGTAATAATTATACAAGTAATATATATTACTTTAATTCTACTAACTAACTTAATTCTGTGATTAATTCGTTTCCAGGAATCATAATTTCAATTGTCCAATTAATGCCTCTTCAGCGGGACTCAATGGCGCGTCATGAACCTCCAAATCTTGCTGTTCGAAGTTCACTTCGTCATATATTTCTGGTTCGTTCATTTGCTGTTCCGATTGCGAAGTGATCTGATTCTGTGCCTGTTCTGTATCAAAATTCCCCCAATGGATTCCGTCATCGCCGAATTTAATGCATGGGAAATAGAATAACGGAGAGTGGAAGAAGAGAAATCTAAACCCGATGCTACCGCAAACCTTTAAATGATATTCCTCATAATGAAGGTAGATATTATCGCAAACACGTAGAAGCGAGAACCGAGATAATGGAGCACATAGACGTTTTGAGGCTGCTGCAATAATTATAAATATCACAGTTCGATGAATGTGAAGAAAGAAATGGATTGGAAAAAATGCTTACAGGTAAGATGCGAGAAGAGGCGCCGTCCGTTTGCGGTTAATTGAATTCTGATCTCGTCGAGGCCAGTGTCGTTAAAGAGATTTAGACATACTGGACCGTTAAAACCAAAGAAACGAACACCGACGCAACAGCTGAGACCGTTCATTTCAAAGTCGCATAGCGAACGTTGATAGATCATTGCAGCAATCGAATCATTTTTTCCTCCTTCCAGTATCACTCCAGTGTTCGGATCATAATACGTAATTAACGAGTCACTTAAACTGACTAAACACACCACACATGTTAAATACATATTACGGCGGACGTACATTTAATTCAGTATAAAATATACTCTTTATAAAAAGTTTTCGTTCGAACGCAAATATTTGAACGTATTTGAACTAAAACCTTTGATTCAAAAGTAAAATCCTCGAGATACGATGGACTGTTGTACTTATTTGAAGTACGTGAAGAAATAAAATTAGTGATTTTAACTCATTTCACGAATAGAAAAAAACAAAATATTTAAAATTTGTATCTGCGTTCGGATTAATTCTTTCTAATTCCATGATCTTCATAGAAATTATTCGATACCTTTATAAGGGTGTTCATCATGAGACGAAATACCGTAGACAGTCTGTATCGCGAGAGTTATCACGACAACTTCAAACAATTTCGGCAGCATTTTAGCGAGGACAGAAGAGAAAGGCGCGTTCTCGACTAAACGAACAGACTGATTGAGATGGGACCACAACATGTTTATATACAGTTTCGTGCCTATCGATAACATACACGAAAACTTTCCACACTTGTGCGATTCGAAGATAATTGAAATGCTTTAGGTACGTGTAAACTATCGATCTAATCACTAATGATCATAAATCACTTGTTTAATTGTTTAGTTAATCCGCTGAACTGATAGCTTTCTGATATAAATATAATATAGCTTTGTAGAAAATAATAAGCCGTATCGATTAATGTATTAACTATATGTAAGCTATATAAGTCTATGAACAAAGAACATATGCGTTTTCCTATGTTTTTTACTTAAAAAAGATTGGGAAGACAGTTTTTGATTTTATCTTATCTATTTCATTTAATTTATCTAATTATATTCAGATCTGTCAATCTAATCTAATTTGTCAGTGATTAGTAATAAAAATTAGACGCACTGTATGAGAGGCTATATGTTTATTTAATAAACGTGTAATTACAGATTCAATAAATTAATTAAATAAGCATATATAAATAGATTGTCGTCTTAAATTATTATTAAGTATTAAATTATTTGCACAAATTCATATGGCGATTTCATATAAAAATTACATTTAAATGCAACTCTTATCTTATCTATCATAACAACGTTCCAGTAGCTAAGTTTTATACTACATAAATTCCTCTTACTAGATTTTAATTAAAAAATCTTCAAACAGGATTATGAAATTTTTTTCGTCGTTTGTTATCTATAATACAGAAATTATCAGTCTCTCTATAGTTCGTAACATAGCCAACAGCAATTTGTTAATTTTACAGACATGTCCATCAATTATGAACATTAAACTTAGCTTAAGAATCGAATTGCACGATGTGATATCGTCTCACGGTTTGTTTTCGATTATTCCATATATTTAATATGGGATTCTGAACTTGAATTCTAGTATCTCGGAATTTCGTTTATTCGCTATTTCTCGAATGCCTGCTTCTTGCTAAAAGTCCGGTTAAGCCTAACCCGTAGTCAGAATCATCGTCGTAAGCTTCGGACAACTGATGCTTCTTCACCTTACCTTTCTTCTTTCCATTCTCTTTTTCGTCGTAAACCAACGCGCTGATCATCGCGTCTTCTTCTTCGTCGTCGTCGTCCAAATCTTCAACCTCAGCCTTCTCGTCTTCGTCCTCGTGATTCTCGTGTTCACTTTCGTCAATGTTCTCATCTTCGTCCTCTTCTTCCTCGTTGTCCTTCTCGTCGTCCTCGCTCAAAATCTCCTCGTCCTCGTCGTCGTCGTCATCGTCATCGTCCAGACTGTCTTCCAAAATATCGTCGTCGTCGTCTTCTTCGCCTTTAACCGGTTTCTTCGCGTGTTTCTTCTTCTTATTCGTCTCGTTCTCGATCGCGTTGACGCTGGAACTCGTGACGCTAGGCTTCTTCCTATTTGCATCCGACGCCGTGAATTTCTTAGTCGGTGTTTTATCCGGCTTCACGTGGGAAGCTATCTTGTTCGAGACTTCTGTGACCACTGCTTCGGTCTCGTTAGCCGCCAGACTCTCGTCGAGGACTGCAAACTCTTCACTCGCCTCGGCACTGCCTTCTTCACTCGCGTTCAGGGATTCTTCACTGTCTTCGTTCCCTTGTTCCGAATCGTTCGTGCTAACGTTGTCTCCGACGTTCGAATCCACTAGCGGCGGCGTCGGTCTATTTAGAATTGGAATCGTGAACTGGAGGAGAGGCGCAGGTGTAGTCACTTTGGGTTTCTTCGTCGTGGTCTCGTCTTCGCCGGTTATGATGTCCAAAAGAGCCCCGAATCCGAGCACATCCTCGTCGTCGTCTTCTTCCTCGTCCTCCTCTGTGGAAGTGGTTGGCACAGAGTTGTTCAACGGTGCATCATCCTCGGCGTCGTCGTCATCCTCGTCGTCATCGTCCAAGCCAAAGAAATCGTCGTCCTCTTCTTGCGAGACCTCAGCTTCGACTACCGGAAGCGGTTCCGCTGGACGTAACTTTAGACCGTCGGGGCCAAATCTGCGACATTATGATTGCACAAGTCTTTCATTCTTTCTGATTGCGAAATTATTGTTATAAATAGACCGCTGCGATGAAATAATTTTCTACCAAGGCTGTTCGTAAAAATGAGAAATTGCACGTATGTTTGCAATGTAAATATGGAAATGTACAGAAATATTATCGTTTACCTAAAGCAGCTAACGCGTAAGCTAGCTTCGAGTTCCGTTGCTGATTGCAACTCCAGTCCAAGGCAGGCTTTGAAGTGATTTTTCGCGTCCCGTTTAATGGAATAAATTCGGCCACAGAATTTCGTGAACCCTCCGGGTAACGGCACGCACACGGGCCTGGGATTCTTTCCTGAAAACCCATCGCGTGAAACGCGTCGTCATTCATCCACGATTAAACCATAGCAGATGGAATCGTTCGGGGAACGTGTTCCTTTATTTGTTTAATGTATGCGGGACTTTCACCTCGAACGATCACGGCGCAAATCGATCGAACGACGTTATGAATATACGATTTCCAACATAGAATTTGATTCGTGACAAACGAACATAGAATTGAAATCGATTTTTCGACACTTGTGGCCCGAATGCTCGGCTCGAGCCGATAAATAAAATTTGTCTTCTAAAACTGCATCGTGTGGACATTCGGTGAAAGTCGGAACGCGCTTCCTGAATTCCAGCAGATTTTTAGCATCGAGCTGTTAAACGATTAACACACTTTTTCACACTGGACTTTTCTGCCCGTGTCACAAACTTTCAAATAGATAAATCTAGAATGTCGTGCATACTCGTGACGTTATTTTCAGAGTCTGAAAATCATGAACTTACCATTTACGATGGTGCTGGTAAGAATATTGTCCCCGAAGCTAAGCTGAACCGCCAAATTGTCTCCTTGTAAGTACTGCAAGGATGCACATCCTGGAACGAATAACGTTCAAGTTTTCAACATTGAAGATGAACAAATGAGTTACAGATGAATACGTTTTATAAATTATTTTCATAGATATCTCTAGCTCTTTCTGGGACATTTTATACGAGTCATTTACATTTGATCACTTGCACACAATGTTTGCCCAAACAGTCCTTGGACAAACCACACACGATGTACAAAACCAACTTTTGGTATCTATTCATCGTCCCGTTTCCTTGATTGTTATGCTTTCTAACAGTTGCGTTCTACTACGTTCAACTAAATTACACAACGCTCACCTGGTCCTTGTAATTGCACCAGCGGTATGTGGAAGTCTCTGCAACAATTGCATATATTTTCGTTGCAGGTGCAGTATCTGTTCACGTTGTCGGTTGCCTGTTTCAACGATAACGTCGATATCCCGATGTTACTCTGTTTAGAGCCGTTCACGTCCTTAATTGCTCTTTCTTCTGCTTTCTCGTCGCGTTCTATGGAATTAAGTTAGTTTCATCGTGTATTCATACGTACGTTTTCCCCTTATCTACGAAGAGGAAGCGGAAGAAGATAAAATCTTCAAGTATACTTTCTGATTCTATTTTCTACATTAAGTTAATTATACGTTTCCAGATTATACGAACACGGGCAATGACATTTATTTAATATTCTAAAAGAATTTTCAATTTTTAATATTCAAACTAAATTTTTCAGTTACGTTCGGTTGGATCTCTGAAACGAGTGACTTCATCCTTCGGAATTACATCTCTCATTAACTTCAATCCTTCAATAAACGTTTCCTTTCGGCAACGTGAAGCCAACCATTCGCGTGAAATTACCAGGCCGTTAGAAGAATTGACGTTAACAATGTGGAAACTCTTGAATATCATTACCAATCACTCGGCCGTAAGCGGCGAACGCGATCAGAAGGAGGATCAGCAACAGTTCGACGACCATCGACAGCCGCATCTTCGCTCCTGGTTCTGTAAGGCAAGGCACGGCGAGTATGTAAGACGAGTTATTGATATTCTGCGGCGTTTACTCTCTAAATATGCACGGACACGCGCGCCTTTTTGTCATTCGCATCCGCGCGCTCGCGAAAGTCGACCGTGCACTTGGCATTCGCTGTATCTTCCCTGCTGCGACCCCGCTCAACTCGAATGAAAGATCTCGCGCGTCGATGCATGTTAATATTATTTCGACGCGTCACGAACGCGATATCCCATTTTTCGACCAGCGAAGAGTCGATGAAATTTTCAACGAGGACAGCAAGCACCACCAGCTTCCTGTTCGCGATTTCCAAAGCCTTTGTTCCTTTGTCCCGTTCCTTTCTCGAATGGAACAACTGCCAATTATTAAACGTATGTATCGAGGTTTATCCGCGGTGCTCGGATAAAGGAGGAAAGCTAACGGAACGCCGTCTGTCACGCAGACCCGCCGGATGCCAGAACAATGCGCGACCACGTGTTCACGCTTGTTAACGATCTCGAACTCGGCGAAACAGAGGGTGAAACGCGCGGCTGGTCCCCGACCATGGGATCAATCATTTCGAGCAGCAAAAACTCGTCAAGAGAAACGACGTTCACCTCTTGTTTCAGCCAACGTGCTCGTCGCGACGCGCGCTAACCTCTTGTCTGCGACCGGTTGACCTAAATCACGGTCACGGCCGGAGACGTCTCTGTCTCGAGAAGTGGTACCGCTCGAATGGTACCTGAACAACTCAGTGGTTCAGGAAGCACGCACGTGCGTGAATCGACTTTACGCGGAACGTTATGTAGGAACGGTGATTGATACGCGTAGGTATCGATCTATCTATCCTTTCGGACTTGGTACGCTACCTGATTGATAAATTGAACGTCCGACGAATTCAAGAGCGTCGAATATGATTAAACGAAGAAAAGCTAGTATCAGAGTCGGAGAATTAATTAAGAATCTCTGTGTTAATTAAAAATCTGACGAGAAGGTACGATTGCATTGCAACGAGGAAACTGCAAGCGTCTCGCAAAGAGACAAAGGACGCAAGAAATTAACGAAACTAGAGAGTTTTTTTCATTTTGTAGTTTTCACTCACCTGTGCCTGTTTTCACTGTGACGGTAGACAAAATAGAGGCAGACGAAAATTTCGTGCAGGAGGCAAGAGGATCGTTCGAGGAGGACCGTCTCTCTTCGTCACACCCTTCAGCTCTTTTTTCCGACTCTTCGTCTTACGGAGGCCAATGTCTAACTGAAGATGCCGCCCAACTCCCCCCTAAAGGTCTCTTTAAAAGTCGGTCAAGCCACCACCACCTGCCTCGACCGTGGCTACGATTATTAAGCATTCTAATACGCTCTAGGTAAATAAGAGAACGACCCCCTACCAGCCAGGTGATAGCGTGCCTATCATCCAAGCCACCACAAACCGGATCATCCTGGTTCCGTCGTTGGAAATCGAGGCGGAAGTGGCTTGCCGCTTCGCCTTGGACCGATACCAGGGTCAAGTACGCACGGAACGAATCCTACCGACCTTCCATTAAAGATTTACTCTCTCGAGTGTGGTATCGCGATGAATCATCTTACAACGAGGCGAGATCTGGAAGGGGAAGTTGTTGTTTCTCGTTCCTGACTGGATTCCAATTTGCAACGATGGAGAGATCGATGCGAGAAGATCGGCGTGACGTAACGTTTGTTAACCTGCCCCGTCGAAAGTGTTCGTGACATTTTTCGAATTAAATTTCCAGGAGATTTTCTATTAAATTTGCGTCAACGACGATCGTCGAAAGTGCTGATGAGATTTTCTATGAAATTTACGTCGAGGGAAATTGACGCGATTTATAGCTCATTAACCTACTTTGTCGAAAGTATTCGTGAAATTTTTTATTAAACAGGAGGCATTCGATTTGTTCGAATTATCCTCTCACCTCTTTTGCCTAGAAAATTTTCTATTAAATTTATGCACGTCGATGAGAAAATTTAGAAAATCTAGTTTGTTCGAAAATTGTTTTTCCTTTTTCGTTTGCCTTACCTCAAATTAACATAGCACGAGCTTGTATATAGGTTTCAACAAGTTTGGACGCATAATACAGACCTCGATCACGAATGATCTCTAATAGCCAGGCGAAAATTTCTATCGCCATACTGTTACGCCTCCGGTACGCGAGGTTGTCGCATGCTCGGTGCATCCGCAATGAGCATGCCGGAAATTCTTTATTCGTCGGACGTGCAACTCGCTTTTACCACGTCACAATTAATTCGCACCTTTTCACCGACCTTCAAACTGGTTGTTGCCCTCCAGCGTATCCAATTGACTAGCTACTACGATACGCCTCGCGTCGTTTCTTCTTTATTTATAGAGTTTACCTTTTCACGCAAGGTTCACCGCGCGACAATCGCCGTTACGGGCCATCGTGCGTTGGCCTCGTGATATTTTCCCGCCTGTCGTAAATACGATGACAAACGCTGGCCGATCGGATAAAATCAGCCCTCGAAATGGGGGGGCCGAGTCAGAAACGTGTTTCGGTGGTCGAGATGGAGCCTTTCTCCGGTTAGTGGGTCGAAGAAAGTAGTGGTCAGAAGTGGTTTACCTTGGTTAATACTTGTCCGTTGGCACGGGGACACCACAATGGAATCCGTGCTGCCAAATGTTGCGGAAGGCCTGATAATTGTTGTCGATGATGCACGCACGACTCTCGGTATTTTGAGATAACGCGCGGTCCCCGGGCTTCTAAACGATCCCACGGGGTAAACAGCGCGGAGATGTGGGTCATCGAGAGAAACGAGTTTTTACGTAACGTCACGGGATAATCCGTTCGGGCGCTGAGCCTCCGTTTCGAAACCATAATCCAATCGGGAGCAGCTTCGCCTGGCTTGTAAACAGGAGATGAAATGAAGTATCGATCGGCCGTTTAATAAATCGTAGCAGACCGAGCATTTCGCTGCCGTTCGTCTTCTTGCATCCTCCGACCCGTGAAAATAACGATAGCCCAGGGATAAATTATATAATGTTTCTGGACGTCCTTGAAAGACGACCGATCGGTGTGATAATTGTTGCAAAGTAGCGCGTTTCGCGGAGTGTCCGAGTGGAACGATTCAGCCGGCTCGAAGCCAGCCATGCGTACACTTTTCCTTCTCCTTTCGTTACGAATCCATTTTTCTTTTTTTTTTTCTTTTTCTTTTTTTTTTCTTTCATCCGCGTGTTCGCGTGATCGATCAGAGAAAGCCAGGGGAATATTACGAGTCAAAGAGGTACGGCCGATGAAAATATAATTGGCGGGAAAGATTCATCTTTGCAAGAGCATGGTCATCACGGTCTCGTTAATCCCGTATTACTGTCATTACGCTCGTTACGATCCAGGTTACAGGAGCAAGGAGAGAAGAAACAGGCGTTATTAGCGAACTACCAATACCTACAAATACCTTTTACGAGAAACGTACTATACGTGAACGTGCGCAACGAGATATCCGCGATACAAAACAAAACAAAATTACGATATCCACAGGGTAGAACGTCGATTTAAATTTTTAATATGGTGTCAATGAAAATCTCGACTCTCGCCGTTGCCCGGTTTTCACTTTTGTTCGTTAGTAGATCCGAAGAAATCGCCGGGGCGATGAAAATTCGGGAAGAGACGGACGCGACGGAGGGGCAGGGGAAAAGAAATTGCTTTTACTGACGTGCTCTAAACGGCATGGTGGTCGTTCGAAAAGAAGAGCACCGTCGTTTTTGTCGAGGCCCCCCTCCTAATAGCCAGACCGAGCATTGCTAGATAGGACAGCCGCTTAAGTTCTCCTGGTACCAGGTTGCCGAAGGAGGTCACCCGGTCACCCAGATGAGGTTCTTTGCCCGTTGTTACCTCCGCACCTCGGCCAATGGCGTGGCACCTCATCGTCGCCGTGGCGAATCCTGTCGCCAGTTTTCGTGCCGACCGCCAGCCGATCGCCGATCCGAGACCCGCGCCCGGCTTTGTGTGCCCAGATTTAAGCTGCTTCATTCCTGGGCAGGATCTCCAGGCCTTCTCGACGTGTGAATCATCTCTCTCGCTAGTTTCTCGTCTGGTGCCGCGAGTTTTCCACCGATCGTCCGTCGCGAGAACCGTCGTCTCTCAGTCCGTTGCTCCCCTAGCCACGAGAGAATCTTCGGAAACAAGGATCATCGTCGTCGTCGGTGATGGCTGTCAGGTTCACGATCCTGGTGCTGTTGACCACCGCGGTCGTCGTGGTGTCGTCCGCTGGACTGCTCGGTGAGCAACACGAGAACGTTTCTCACGATTTTCCGCGGTTGGACACGCGGCGAACGAGCGGAAGTTCGACGTTCGTGGCTGGAAAATTCGTTCGGCTGATTAAACGTGACGCCCGAGTAAACAAAGGTTCGACCATCCCGCATACCAATCGCGACCCTCTTCTCGGGGATAACTCGATTTTCGACGTGACGGCGCGTCCGTGTATCGCAATTTCTCTCAGACCTGTCTACGTTTCGTTGTCTTAATTAGTAACTTGATTTTTCTTTTTTTTCTTTTTTTCTCCTTTTGATTGATAAATTCTGTTTTCCTTGCTCGTCGCTCGAACCTACTCGGTCGCGAATGAACGTCGGCCAGCAGCCTGTCCCAGTAACGCGAGAAAGTTTGCGGATAGACATCTTCTCGACTCATCGACGCGGCACACTTTGCGATGCGCAAGCATTTACTTGCTTACTTTACATTTATTTTGCCTCGAGAGAGGAATGACAAGTTTTTCGGCGAAAAGCAAGATTCGCGCGAGCTCGTCGGATCGCGGGGGATGTCGAAACGGTGTCACGACCGTTGGAGAAACGATTCGCGAACGCTGAGCGACGGATGGAAATCGCGGACGATATTTTTCGTCGACTTTCGATCGACGACTTTCGTTTCGATCCAGTTTCTCTGACGAGCGTCTGCTTGTATTTTCCCCTCGGCTACAGAGACGCTGCTCTCCTGGGACCTTCCGGATGCTGTGGGCAGATCGACCACGCCGCAGTCCCAGTGCCTCTGCCAAACCACCAACTGCCTATGCTGCATCGATCTGAATCTGACGGCGACCATCGATTTGGGTGGACCGGCGTGCATCAACGTCAAGCAAAAGGAGCAGAACGTCTCGTTGAACCTCAGCTACGGCGACAATCCCGTGCACAATGCCACCATTAAGATCGGTGAGGAGTCGTCGAGATTTATTTCTCATTATCTCGAATTATCCTTTACGATATTTACAAGCGGATATTTATAAACGTAGAAATATTAGGGAAATTTCGTTGTCGATTTCTCGGGAAAGATTAGTTTCGTTCTGGACGTTTTCACAGTGGACGCGTCGAACAGGCCGACCTGCATGAACCTTCTGTCGGACCTGGCGCAGATATGCGCGAAATTTACGTCGATGAGACAGTCGGAAGCCGGTTACGACGGTTGCCTGGTGATCGAGCCGGCTCTGTTGGGCACACCGCAAGCCACTTACCACATGGGATGCTTCAATTTCAATCAGGTGGTGCGGCAGATCGAAGCCTCTGCGTGAGTACGATCCTAAAAAGCGTTTCACGATCGGTACACGCAACGCGTGTCCCATTACCGGGAGCATTGCACCGATATCGAAGGTGTCGTCAAATTCGTATACGATTTCCATCGTCGTGGTACGATCGCGAGCGGTTTCATCGTTAATTCCCTTGCATCTCGAATTTTCTCGTAGCGCCATCGAGACGACAGAGGCCACCGAGACCACGGAGGACGAGGACGACTCGTTGAACACCGAGGAGTTCATAGCGGCGGTGTCAGCCAGCGCGGAACAGGGGATAGCTCTCTTCTCTCAATGGCTCGGTTTGAATCTGAATCCGAAGCTAAATCTGACCAACAGCAGGAACAGTCAAGACGCGAGCGGGCAACGTTCCACACCATCGACCACGTCCAGGTCCGCTCGAGCACACTGGGACCAAGAAGAGAAGAACGACGAACGGTTCAAGCAACTGCTCAGTGCTCAAGACAACGTGTTGAAGGGGTCGGCGACGATCGGCCAGTCGAACGGAGCCGAAACCACGTTCGTTTATTCGAAACCCCCGGAATTGTTCTCGTCGGAGAAGAGCTCGGACGAGAGAATGACTCAGGACCCGATGAAAATTGTACCGCAAGAGCTGGCGGTGGTGCCGAAGGAGTCGAGGAGAGGCGGAAGAGCGTACAATATTCATCAACACGTGAACGAGATCTGAAGCCCGTTGCCTTCCGAATTCGACTCGATCGATTCAGGATGATAATTAAAACGTAGAGTTTAGGCTATCTCACACGTAGATCGTATTCTCATGACGAGTTAGGGGCAGAATTTTATTACCGTTGCCCTCCTTTCCCTTCGTACCTCGTTGCTTACTCCATTTTTCTTTAATTCTCGACTAACCAACGAACGACCACGCTTCGCCATCGGGCTATCGTTCGTTCATTTCGAGGAGACTGGTCGACTCTCTCTCTCTCTCTCTTTCTCTCTGATCATCTCTGTCAGAATGATCTCTCGCAATTGTGATCGTTTTTTCTTCTCCCTCTCCGCGTAAATTTCTTTCGCTCGAAGCATCGCTAACGCTCGCGGTTCTTCGAGGATGTACGACGAGTTTGGATGAACGAAACGAACCACCAATCATAATTGTTAACGGGGAAGAAGTGAAGTAAGATATATATATATATATATATATAAAACATACGTGGATGTTTATCACAGGAGAGTGTGCAGTTACGATGGCTGCAAGCTCGAGCATTATGCGAACTATTTATTTATTTTCTCGATTCCGCATAGTAAGTAGAAAATACAGTAATTATCCTGCAAGTAGTTCGTGTCCATGCAACAATATCGAGTTGTACTTACACATATTTATCGTCAAACAGATGTATATATATATACATATACATATACGCCATCGAGCGATAAAAATTTCTTAACGCGTTCATCTCCCCAATTAAAAAAATAACCGCACTGCCCCTCTAAACACACGTCGTGTGCGTGGATCGTCGATTGATCGTGGAAAGACCTTTGTAGAGCATCGAACAGAATGAGGTCGAACGATTGATAACCACCGTTCTTCTGCCGAATATAATATAATATAGGATATATATCGTGCACGAATCAAGCGACGCAAACATTGACAATGTAACAGGGTAGAAATTACGAACGAATCAGATCGTTGTAATCGTTTTTGGATATGCATATGGTTAATAAAGCCAAAAAGAAACGGTTCGATAACATTCGTCTCATTCTGCCCACTAAATCCCTTGATCGATCTCGCCAGTGATTTCGATGCTCGATCACGAGCGCTCTTCGTTAGGAAGACGAGGAGGAAAATTTGTTCGCCAACGTGCGACATTTCGTTCTTGACACTTGCTGTCGAGCTATATTGTAGGTATATCATATTAAAAAAAGAAAGCGAAAGAAAAATATTAAGAACTTCTTCACATTGATTTTATAATTTTGGGAATGTTACGTTCTCGTGGCTGCCTGTGACGTTAATATTAGGAACGTTACATGCGCCATTGCGGTCTTTCGGTTTCCCACGATGTGAATTTCACAACACGCGGCAAGTATGAATTGTACAGCAATTCAAACGAGCAAGAAGATCTACGCGAAACACTGTATTGATCAACTTGCGAATTTGTGCATTTACATTTGTCGTTGCGAGAAGAAACATATCCAAAGCATGAAAAGCTCGCTTTTCGATACAACGAACACCGATCAGATTCATTTCTGCTAACGTCAACTTTTACTCAACCATTGGTTTAACTTTTCCTTAAACATTAAAAACCGAGAATACGTGACGATGGAATGATGAAGATTAGAGATTGAAATTTATCGTTGCGCTTGAAGAATCCCGAGCCGTTTGTTTCGTTAAATTCAAGTTCCATTAAAGTATCAAAGAGAATTCAAATTTTCAGTAGTTTTAAGTAGTTTTGCAATTGGCGAATCATGGGCTCGAATTCCCCAAACGGACGCGCAACACAATCGTGTTATTATAAAAATAATATGTTCGGGAAGCAACTTCGTCCGAACAGGCGATACCTTCAAGTGCAATTTATTGATCGCTCACGTTGGCTTCGTTACACCTTGAAAAATCGATATAAGAAATATATAATCGTATGTATATCACCATATAGATACATGTATGTGTGTGTGTATATATATATATATATATTTTTTTTCTCGTTTGTTTCCCGATATCGATAGCTATATAAAACGAGAGAAAAGAGCAGAAAAAAAAAGAAAAGAAAAGAAAAGAAGAGAGGAAAGGAAAAGAATCGAAACGAAAGATATTACAGACGGACTAGATACTAATAACAATAATAATTTCATCGCCTTGAAACAAACGTGTCTCGTTCGATATTCGTCAAAAAAAAAAAATATATATATATATATATATATATATATATATATATATATATATATTTCTATATAATGTATATTCATATATTTCTATATATATTATATATAATATAATTCTATAGTATGCGTATATCTCCATTCTACGCGTCTCGTTCTTCTTGTAGTAAAAATATTTTTTGGGTTTCATCTTTGGGCGATCGTCGTTACTCTATGCAAAGGTAGTTAAAAAATAATTCGATCCTTGCTCGCAACAAATCGCGGAAGATTGGACGTCCTGTTGAATGCGCGTCCCCATTCGTTCAGGCCGTTTCAGAGATCGCAGCGTTCCGAGCGAACGTCGCTCTTTTTCTACGTCATCTACTTTTTTTTTTTCACTCCGCCACCCTCTTATTTTTCTTCTCTCGATTCGTCGACAGGTCAACGATAGGTGCGTTCGATGTTTCGTGCGACAGTTTCGAGCTACGTTCCCTCCCGTGACGGCTCGCGCGTTACAAAAATAAATTGCAATCTGCTAGACTAGCCGGAGGACTCGGATCTTCACGACTCGACATCAAGATCGCTTTGAAAAAATAGAACTTCGCTCCGACCGGCTAAAAATCTTCGACAAAAATACACTCTCCTCGCTTGTAAAAAGTTTCCGATATACGAGAAAATGTACGAAAGCTAGAGCCTGGTAGCGGCTGTTACAACGCCAACAGTAATTACGATGACAATTAACGGTGATTATTGGAAGAACGATTAGAGGTTATCGAGATTAGATATGTTGGTACATCGAATACGAGTAGATAGTACACGATATCATAGGACTACATTGTTTTGATTTGTCGACAGCTCGTTACATTCGTCTCACCTCTTTAATTCGAACGACGATACGATCCTCGTTACCGCGATAATAGACAGGAATATCTCTCGAGAGTTCAATCTGTTGAACTTTTGCAAACGTTTATGCGAAGACAGGCAATCTCTCGTCTCAACAGCGACGTTTCTTTAGTTCACAGCTTTCAACAGCTTTCGTCGCACGACGAAAAAACGTATTCTCCATCAGACCTCGAACAACGAATGTTTAAATAACAAACCGAGTACAAGCGAAAAATAAAAATCGAGATTGGTTCGTCATAGAACGGAATCAACGTAGTCATCAGCGTTATCAATAGTGACAAACGAACGACATTGCCTAAAGGAGGAAGGCATCTGGTTCAAAGATGCGAGCTACGTTAGCGCTTGAATGGAAAACAAAAACGTTTTCACGCGGAATGAAAGTGGAAAGAGATCAACGATTCATTTCACTTGCTGACGAGGAGGAGCCGGGCCGGCAGGTGGTAACGTCAGCGAGTCCCTCTTCTTTCTGCTGACGCGACGTCCAACGTGCAGAACCACGTCCCCAGCTTTCACGGACTTGAACTCAGCGATCGCCTCAGCGTGCGTCATACCGTGAAGAGGTTTCGAATTTATCGACAAAATTTCGTCCCCTGCAGGTGCAACGTGTTTATATATCAACAATAATCAGACAGAGACGTCTGCGAGAATCGTGAAACGAATTAACAACGAGTTAACATATCGCACCTTCTTTGACGGTACCAAGATCGGCCGCCTGGCCATTAGGGAAGATCGTCTTTACGTAGATTCCCATATTCCCTCTGGGACTGTCTGTACCGCCGACGATGCTGAAGCCGAGTCCTTTGTGTCCAGGACCCTTTAGAAATCTGGCTGTCAGTATCGTGAATGACGCGCCACCCTTGCCTGGCCTTGGTAGGGTGCAGAATCTCGACTCTTCACCCTCGCCGGCTTCGTCGATGTCTTCGAGCTCGGAGTCGGTATTCAGGCCTTCGTCCGTATCTTGCGTACCCTGATTCCGTTGAACAGAAGCAACGAAAAAAAAAGAAAGAAAAAGAAGAAAAAATCATGAATTCGCAAGTTCAGTTCAAAGAGACAACAAGATAAGAAATCCCACGTCATTTCTTCACTCACTTGCCAAGTCTTCAAGCCGGAACCGGAGGAACTAGGAATATTGGCGACGCTCCTGCTGTTCATTCGTCTGGTCGTCTTCTTGCCAGGGCTCCTCTCAGCCCCCAAGCTGGACGGCCCGTCTTCCTTGTTCGTGCCCGGAGAGCCAGACCCGTTCGAGTAACTGTTCACCTGTCCGCCGACTTTGAAATCGGTCATCCTCTTCCTCGGCGTCACCCTCGGTATGTGAATCTCCTCGAACGACGAGTCGGGCTGATTCCTTGGCTTCGAGCTCTTTTGGAAGTGGACGTTCTCGTACGAGTGATGGTCCCTCGTCTCCGAGTTGCTTCTCGCCAGATGCCTGTCGGAATGTGGAGTGACGGACGGCGTCAGTTCCGATCTGTGGCCACGCTGGAAACGCACGTTCTCGTACGAGTGGTCCTGATGTCGGCCAGCGTCGCGATTCTCGGAATTGCTGCGCTGTAACACGCCCCTGGACCTCGGGCAACAGCCGGGAGACGAAGAGCTCGTGTACAAAACGTTCTCGTATGCGTCCTTCTGGCTGTGATCGTGACTGAGGACCGGCGAGTCGTACGCGCTGCTGCTCCGCGAGTACGTGAACGTCTTGTTGCTGTTGCTGGTCAGCGGGCTGTTGCTGCAGTTCGGTGAATTCGGCACGCTACCCTCTGCCAGCGTCTCGAGATTGTCGTGGAACGGATACGGCGGAAGGGAAGTCGGCTCGCCAGAGTCGTATTCCCCGTCGAACTTTTGACTACTCGAGGAGGTCAAGGGGCTGGGCACGTAGAAATTCGACGCGTTATCCTTCTGCGAGAACACCTCGGTCACGCTCAGAGCCTTCCTCTTTCGGATGCCAGCGTTTATCTTGCTGAATTTGCTTCGTAATACGTGCTGAATGTCGGCTATACCCTTGGTGGTGCCTAAAACGGAGGTTCAGATCATTGTTTGTTACGTGTGAATGTCCTTAATACGTCTCGCAATGTAAATATGTAATTGAAAGCGTAACGTAATTACCTGGCAATCTCAGGGAGCTTGTTTGTAACAATTTCTTCGGCGAGCTGCCGTCCTGGAGGCTCTTGGCAGCAGGCGAGGACTCCCTGCTGGCCGAACTGGACCTTATCGGTTGAATAACCCCCTGGGTCGTTCCACCTTGTATGAGAGCCTCCTGAGGTTCCGAGGTCTCCTGAACGGAACACCTCCTCCTCAGCTTCCTCCATCGTTGACTGATGCTCTTGTTCCATAAATTCAGGTCTGTAATACAGCAGCGAGAAAACTTCGCATGACTACCAGGTGACGAGGCGCCTGCTGCACCGAGGCTCGTTAGGGAAACAGTACGACCAAAAGTTGCCGCGAAAAAGAGAGAGAAGAGTTAACTCCGGCTTTCTTAATCACGGAGTTAACGACAGGAAAACACTCATCTGTTGGCCGCGCGAAGTGCCGCGTACAACCTGTTGTTATTCACCGACGATAAATTTCGGATCTCGATGGAAGAAAAAGAAATGGGAAGAAGATGGACGGAAAGATGAGAGAAAATTGTATCGACGATGATAGCTGTTATCGTGAGAACGATCGTTCACTGTGTAAAGCAGCGTTATCGGATCTAGCACAGTGTGTATACTTTCAGAAAACTAGCAAACTTGCTCGATATTACAATTCAATATAGTCTCCATGCTGTCGTTGTTGGATCCACGTGCGACTGTAAAAGACGATCGACGTTCGAATTCCGTCCCTTTCACCGATTGCTCCAAGGGTCATGCCCCTTCGACTTCCTCTTCCTCTTCTTGCGGTGGTGGCTTCGGCGACCTTGGCAGAGGCACGCGCATAACCAACGCCAGTCGGTTTTTCTTCAACGACGGAGGAAAGTCACCAAGTCATGAATAATTAATGGAGATCGATGAAGAGCATAGTCGCGAGGTCACCGAGCTTCGTAAGCGTAGCGCTAATTCGGCTAATCACGTTTGCAACTGCGCGTCGTTTTCTCTGCGCTTGAGGACGCGGGTCCATGATGAGGCGCGACGTGTCACGAGGACAACAACGCTGAGAATGGCGACAAGGACGACAACAACGGGGACAACGACGACGACAGAAACGACGACCAAGAGACCGAAGAAACGAACGCAGCGCCGTTGCCCTCGGCGATCGTTGCTGACACACTGGGGCGTCGGTGGCGGCTGCACTCTCCATTATCCGCAGTTACAGTCATCTTACAAAATACACTTTCACTTGTCGACGTATCTGCGGATGCGCCCGGTTTCGCGAGGCCTTTTTCGTTCCGCACCGAACGAGCCGGACGTTGCGCCTCGCGCCGTTGTGTTTCCCATAGATTACACGCGAGCAAAAACTCGTCGCGAGCGAGGGCAAGATCGTTCCTCGAAGCGTTCCTCGCGTGTGCGAATAAAATACAACCCAAACTGACGTATCGACGATCGAACGATGAAACTCGAAACGTTAATCTACGAACCTTCCCCTCGAATGTCTCATGTTCGGCGAGCCGAAATGCGCGGAACTAGCGCGCGTTGTCAGAATTCGAATTTCTCACGTTCACGTTCGATGTTCGCCGCGGCTGAAATCATAACGGGAACCGGCGGTCTCGAACGTCGACGAAGCAGGCAAGATCGATTATATTAACGCGGCGATGCTTCCGGCGTTAATGAAAATTTGCCAGAATCGGCGAGCTCCATGCAAATCAGTATCGATTTCACTGCAAAACTGGGTTCCCACCTTCGACCGGAAAGGCATCGAGGAGACGCTCATCGTTTGTCGCAATCGTTCGCTATAATCTCGAAGTTAGATCCATTAGACCGAAAAGCACACATCCGTTTCGCGCGTTTCGACACGGCAGGCCTTGTCGCCTTTCCCGCTCGCGTGTTTTTCACCTTCTTCACAGCATGAACTTCGACAGCTTGCAATCGTCCGGGTGCACGAGCATTTGCAACTCGAGGCGCAGCAGCTCGGCGTAGAAGTAACAGAATCCAAGGATGAACGCGAGCATGCCTGTCGTCGATGATGATCGACGCGGAGGATCGACAGGCCGGCGTGAAGAGAGGAACGAGGGCCGCGAAACGAGAAAACTCGAGCGCGAACGACGCTCGGGGAACGAACCGAGGATTTCGAAAACCGCAGGAGTCCACACCGTACGCGGTCTCGACATGAACTGAAAGACTGGTGGTTTACGGTTAGCCGTGTGCGTAAGGCATTACGTGCGTGTGCGTAACAGACTGTGTACACGTGTGTAGCTTGGTACCTGTGCATACAGGGTGACGCGAAAGAAACTATCGAGCGCGTTTTCCCAACCCCTCCGGCTTTCCGTGACGACGAATTCTTGGCATAACTCCGCGATGACTCTGCGGAGGAATTCCTTTTTTCCCCTCGATACGGTTTCACCCGACAGACTGACCGCGTCTGCAAATCTACTCACAATTCTTCTACCTCGAACGTCCGATTACGAAGAGACGGCGCATGTGCGTTGTTTGCGCAATAAATAAACCGACAATTTCGGCTTTAACACAACGATCGAAAGCTTCGTTTCTCGGCAGAGCCACGCGGTACACGTTCACCGGTATCCGCAAGGTAAAGGCACGCGCAACGACCCAAGACTCGGTTATTTCATTTTATTTCATATTTCACGCATTCTCGTTCCACTTTAATCACGCTGGTATCCCGCTCGTTTCACGAGCCGGCGCTGTCCGCGCTATTTAATTAAACCGCTCGCGAGCGAAACGCGAGGAGAACACTTTTTCCGTTCACCGTGTATGCCGCTCATTCGTAGTCCAATTGTGTACTGATTGTGGGAACCCCCGGCCGAGTGTTAGTGAACGGTTTCTCTGTTGCAGGCGCGCACGACACACGACAAGAGGCAGCCCCGTGTGCACGACCCGTGTACGCGCGCACGAGGGTAAAACGAGCGTGTGTGTTACCTATTAATGTGCATCACGGCTGCCTGCACACCCTACGTACAATTCAACTCGCGCGCCTCATGGCCACGCCGGATTGCATTATTTTCTACAATAACGCGAATGTACGCTCTTTTCGTCGAGGGGACGGTGGACGAACACGCGCGTGGACACGGTGACTGCGAGACTTGTCCAGTGGCGTTCAAGCCACTCGTAACGCGAGTTTCGTAAATTTAAGCTTCCTGCGCAAGCGATTTCCCGTGTCTCGAATCAATTTCGTAACGTTGTCGATCGACAAATTCGACCGATCGCACACGACGCCGAGAGGAGCGGAGCGAGCGGTGAACGCTCGAGTTTCAAGGTTTCGAGTACTCGCTCGCGAGTTTGCAAGGACCGCGTTAAAACAATGGACGGACGGTGTAGCATCCATCGGCTCGAGTTGACCTACATTCTGTTCATACCTTTCCGCCCGCGAAGCGAACGAGACGCGATAGGTGAAACGCGATAAAATGCGTGAAAACTCGCAATCAGTCACACCGTGGGAAATTCAACGGAATGGAAGCGCGTGTCTCCGAAAAGATATGGCCGACATTGTGACAGAGAGCGCGGTTGAACTGCGAAATAATTGGATTTAAATATTTTACGATTGTCGTGAACTATTTACGTGCGTTCTTTGAACGAGAAATTGAAATATCTGGTAAACGTACGCCAGGCTGATTAAATGAGTCAGAATATTCAACAAAATATGAAAATCGTGTGAATTATTGTTACATTTTGATTCATTAATAATTGGCCGAGAAAGAGCAATTTCTAATGGCAACGCAATCTTGATTTTCATACGACGCGTCGCGCCGTTTGAGAGATCGTAATTTATATGTAAATCGTGAGTTCGGGTCAGGTCATTTCTTATCAAATATCCGTGAGAGATTTTGCAACGTGAATATAGTGACTCAGCTAGTCACTCCATTGCCAGTGGTTTTATTTACATCTGGAATAAAATGTAGTTTCCCATCAGTTATTTTTACAAAACACTGTGAAATAATAGCTGGCACACAACTATTCAATTTTATAACATTGAAGATTTAATGTAATAGCTGACCTAGTAATCTCTGAAAACTTGCTGAATATCGGGGAGCATTTAAATTACTTATTCAAATGCGATGCGACGAACGACAGTTCAGAGCAAATCTCTTCGTTATTTTTGAAATATGCCACACTTTATTTAGAAAGAGATCTCGTTTGCATAATTCTCTGTAAAAATATTCCTGCAATAACTGCTGCTCCGCGCGGACATGTAACAGTGAAATATATTAGACGTGTGCACGAACGACCTATGTCAAGCCATGCTTGTAAGAAACGGCATGTGCGTGAGGTCAAGTGAATATTTCTCCCATTGCTCATTGTGCCTTCTAGGTACGACTGTCGCTGTCGTTACCTTACAGTTTTGAATAGGCGCACAGAAAGCGAGTATTTAGCGTCGCCGATTTGCATGGAATTACATAAAAGAGAACAACACACGCTGAAAAAAAAGCCAGTGTGTTCTTACGACTGGAAGTGAATCGGCAAAATGCAAATATCCATAGCGTTCCGCGACGTTCCATTCTTTCGCGTGAATGTCTCTATCTTCTATTTTATTTTGAAAATTACTCGTGAACATCTCGCATATCTTTTTCGTACTTTTTCTCGCAATCGACGTAGATAAAATACGCGAAAGTAGCGATATAACGATATTATTACATTGGTATCAAAGTCACTTTCAGAAAACGTCGATCGTATGTAAGATTGCAAATACTGCAGAGCACGATAGTGAACACGATATCTTGTTTGAGTCAGTTTAATTTAATCTAATTTAACATAGAGGCGAGATCAATGTTATGATCGTGCAAAGTCTGATAAGAAGTGTAATAAATAAACCATGGACTAAGAGAGGAGAAACGAAAGATCCGATATTGCTTAGCACTTGATGAAGACATCTTGCCGATCTTACAAATCACTTACGATCGTCACGATAGCGATTCGGATTCAGGCAAACTAGCAGGGCGAGATCGCAAACATTCCTCTCGCGCACGTCACGCAGAACGGAGTGGCTCGAAGAAGTTTATTGAAAGAGATGGACGCGAAGTATGGAACGGCAGGAAAGGGCAGGAGAAAGGTGAAGAAAGGGCGAGGAAGAGAGGACAACGTTGAAAGATAGAAGAAAGACACGAGCGAAAATAAACGGGGAGAATAGACGGTAGAACCGAGGAGGGAATCAGAGGTCGCGGTTGGAAACGCGTAGCCTAGTGCCTGCGAGGAATGCGTAAACGGTAGAACCGTTTTGTGAACGAAGAGAGAAGGAGAATGCGCTTGGGACTCAACTGCGTTCGAGAGGCGTCGATAAAAAAAAGAAAAAAAAAAATTATCGAACGTCTTAACGAGACGAATGTCGAGCGTTGTAAAATATTAAAATTTTCTTTCCTTTTCGCCCGTGTTCGTCTCCTTTTAATTATCCGACTGGATGATTTCGTAATTCCTTCGCGATTCTCATTGGCTTTCCTATCGCCGATGCATATGCATCGACTCGAGGCTTGGAATTTCACGCGCGCGCTGAAGAGGCGTTTCCGGTCTCGCGACGCGCGACAGTTCTCGACAGTTCGCGTATTTCTGGCACTTTTGCATCCTGCAAGGCCAATGACGCATCGTAGGAGCGACGCTCGGCGCCCGCCGCTGATTAGATATCGCGTGTCGCTGCGTTAACCTCGTCGTCGCGCATGGAACGTGTCAACATTCGATGCGAGCCATTTCCACAGCGATATGTTCGATCAAACGACACCTGGCTCTTTTAATCTCATCAATCCAGTGTATTCGCTGTTTCTCTACGCCGTTTTCTATGTATTTTTCTAGCTTGACCCCTCGATTATAATTCTCGATTCCTGTGTCCAATTCTCGCGGTAAGATGATCGGATCGGATATTGCAGTAGGAAACAGCACCGTTAGAAAGTCCCTTGTTAAAACAGTAAAGTACCGATCATCGTTGGAAATAGAACGCCGTGTAACCCGTGGAAGCCAATTATGTACTCTGTTACGCAAGCGAGTGGTTTAATTTCCAGCACAAAGGTGTTTGAAAATATCGAACAATCGACGGAATCTGTCGATGCTGTCTTTTTCTTTTTTTTCCTTTTTTTTTTTTTTTTTAATTAACTCGGCTTAATGGCTCGAGCAAAGAGTTGGAACAGAATCGACGTTAAAGGGAGCGCGGAAAAAATCAATTTACCGTGGATATCGGTAAGATTACGAGCGACATGCTGTCTCCACTTCCACGGTCGATCGTTGGCAACCAGTTTTGTCGACGGCGTGAATAGTTCGGAACGTGTCCGCGGAATAATCGGCTAACTGTATGCAGACAATGGCTCAGGCTACTCGGCACGCATCGTTGACTCCAATTATGCAAGGAGTTCTCAACTTGGCGCCGTTACCTTGGCGATTACACGGCCGTGTTTGACCATTATCGAGGCAGTAAACGTCCCATCCTCTAAATCGATGTGATATTATTTTTCGAATCTTATTTTTCGATCGTGTCGCGTCGTTTTCGAAACGGTGTGAAACAGAAAAGCACGAAAATATCGAGATGATGTCGATTCATTATGTGCAAGGTCTTGATCGTCGTCGGATTATTATTCCTCTAGAAACTGAAAGTATCAATTGGCTGGCAGTTTCAACATTATATACGGAAAAAGAAAACGAAGAGCATTGAAAGATCGGTGCGAACGCTAATGAGAAAGTAACGACAGCAACGGGCCTCAAATGCAGGATAATAAAATGTCCATTATTCGACGCTCGCGCGTGCGTGTCGCAATGCATCGAAACGGCCGCCACTGTGAGCGGATTTTTATGGAAAATCGTCGCTGCTCGTCACCGAGTTCTAACAGTTACGTCGAAATATTTCGTTTCGAGATTTTTCTGAAAAATCTCCGGCTCGTTTCGATGTTTCTACGGAACGTCACGTACTGAACGTTCGTACATTGAATGCCCGAACGATGGTTTTCTACGTGGTTTTACACGGTGCTCTGCTAATCGTCGTTCAATCTTCGAGTTATAAAAAAATCAATGCATCGAAATGACAGTACGGATCGGCGAGTTTCTTTGAGCGCCGACGAAAAAAATCGAAAGCAATCATTTTCGATCGGAGAGCCTGTCAATTATTTGTCAGGCGAGGCTGATCTTTCGCGTTCTGGTTTTTCCGGCGAAGAGAAGAGAGAACTTTTTGAGAGACGCGACTTTTTGAAAGAATGCAGGGATTACGTGCAATCGTGCGATGCGTGACGTCGTTCCCTGTTGTTTCTGGGCAGATTATCGCGCGGCCTTTGCAGTAGCGTGCTTTCTCGCCGCGCTGTTAACAATTCGAAATACTCGCTTGGTGAAATATTTATGAGCGACTCTCGTCATCGAGAGTGTCGCGCGAAATGAACGACCGCCGAAAGACCGCGGCGAAGAGGAGAGAGAAGGAGGAGAGGATAGAAAAAGGAAGGGAACGAAACGGAACGGAGCCGAACGCGGTGTACGCGAGGCGCGCAAGAACTGTGGCCGCACGTTGCGCGTGAGCACAATGCTTTTCAAGTGGCCGCTATGATCGCGAGCGAGCCTGTAAACTGTCTGGTGTCAACGTTCGCTAAGCAAAGAACAGGATCATACGGCAGGAAGTACTATCTTTGTACACCGAATTTCAATCAGACGGAACTCGCGGCGCTCGTGGCGAGGCGTCCGGTCAACGAACGATCGATCGGACACGGTTTTCGGTAGAAACACGTCGCTGGATACTGATTGCGAGTGATTACGTTCCAGTTACGTTCCGGTAAATGTGCGAAAATTCCTTGAAAGCCTTTATTCTTGATAAAAAGAAAGAAAAAAAAAAGAAAGAAAGAAAGAAAAAAATTGGAACTTTTAACTGAGAGAATTTTGAAACCCCAGTTGGTTAACTGAAGCGTTGTTGAATCGAATTCCTTTGTTTACTTTCTTTTTTTACCCTTGGCTCGAATTTTGAAATGTGCATCTCGTCCGAGTTCTCGACAGAAACTCGAGCAGGCAAATTCTCGACTTCCTTTCACTTGCCGGTGAAAGAAACCGGTCATCAAGATTTCAAGATCCATGTCGGACACGACAATGCGTCGAGCAAGTTCCACCGAATCGGCCGACGATGGCGAATTCGCCCTTTTGTTCCTAATGAACAAAGGAATCTCCACGATCCCTCGTTTACGCGGATATTCTCTCCCGAACGGAGCACGCGATTAAGCAATTGTCCACTTTCCTTTTCGCACACCGGGTGACGCGTTATTACCCTTCGCGTGACTTCGAAGGGTTTGCAGCGAAGTTTTTAAAGAAATCGTTTCACCCGCCGTTTGTCAATTGCGACCGACTTGGCTGACTGTTGTCACGCGAGACGCGCCGACAGTCTTCTTCTTCTCTATTGTGGGAATTATTTTCGCCGGCTTCTTCGAATTTCGTCAATTACGCGCCGTGTCGCTGCAAGCACGACAAAAGAAATACGCTACAAGTAATAATCTCAGGGCTGACGGGCTCGACCGAGAATTAAATTACTCTATCGCGATGGCAATTTGTTCGCCTATGGCGTAATTCGGCATGTGACGTCAGCCGAGTCGCCACGGTCATGCGGGACTGTTCGCCCGAACAAAGAGCCCGTTGATGTTTCTTCGAAACACGGAAATCGATCGATGGAACGCCGAACGTGATAACAATGAGGGTGGCGGAGCGACGAGATCGGGCAGTGAAACGAGTTGTTGGATTCTCGCGCGCTGACTTCTCTTGTAACGCGCCTCAATCCGCTTGAAAATGCGCGATCAAATCGTTTTAACTTCGACATTGATACTACAACTGGAACTGTATTAGATAAATCAACTTCACGCGTTACCTTGCTAGCTTGTTGTTCGTCACATACGATAAAGAGCACAACAATAATGGTGAACACACAATGATTATCGATAGTTTGAACAAAAGAAAATTACTTGGTCCCATTTTAAAGTTTCTATTTTAATCATTCTAAGTTCGTTTCTTCCAAAGATATCTTTACATCGGCGAGCGAGAAAGTAGGCGTACTTTTATTCGCAAAAATTATAAGAATTCAAATATCTGTGAGAACGTTGAACAATTGCTTTCGCAACTCGATTTACCACTAATTTTCTCTTTACAACGATTCCTTAAAACTTGCTGTACGATTTCCTTTTATCATTTCACTGAATTCTGAACATTAAGGTTAGATAAAAATGTTACAATTCCTTGTCAATCTCAAAGTTCAATAAAATGTCGAAAAAAAAAAAAATGATATGGCAAGTTCTATGGGTTTGTTATAGACGAGAAACTTCAATTTTCAAAACTGTGATTTTCCAATGTTTTTACATGCATGTGAACTTTTACAATTTTTTTTTTTTTTTCTTTTTGGGCAAAGAACATTTCCACTTTCTACATAATGTTAAAATATCTTGAAAAAAGAAACGAATTCAGGGTGGTCAAAGTTTTACGCTTTAAAATGAGGCCAAGCAGATTATTAGATGATTTCTTTTTTTTTTTTTTCATAAAATTACAACAGTCTGAAGTGATAATTTTTCATCTAAATTAATATACGACGCAAAATGACTGCATGAAAGCAGTTTATATCTGCGAGAATGGTGATCAAATTTTGAGAAAGGCAAAACGTCCTACAAAACACTGTATATTTCGCCTTTTTTTTTTTTTATTCTACGTGCCAATATTCAAGAAAATGTCGTTTATGTTTAAATTTCGCGTGTTCGGTTTTGCTCATCGCCGTATCGTTCGTAACAGAACAAAGATCCAATCGATACCTTTCGAGATAAAACGAAGAGAATCACCGCGGTTCATTCGCGATTCAACCAGAGTTGAAATAACAATCTTTCGCATTGATGGTATACACCGCGTTATGGCCATCGTAGGATAACACGACCGATACGATTTTTTTTCGCGATAACGTCTCTCTCCTGTGAAATGAAACGAGATAAGCAGGCGCCTGCTGGTGAAACGCCATTCCGCTTCGATTCGATGTCAGTTGCCTCCGTAGCAACTAACGCGCATTTAATTGCTCCGCGAACAATGGCTGCTTTTTCTACCTTCCGCTGTCGTCCCGTTTTCTCCACAAATCGTACAATATCATAGTAATCGACTAAACAACTAATTTTCTCTTGGCCAAGATTCGAACGAGAACGACTCGGAGTTTCGATCCTTCGAGATGTCAAGCGTTCAAAGAGTTCGAATGAGAAAAAAAAAAGAAAAGAAAAGAAAAGAAAAGAATTCTTACAAGAACGTTACAGAAACTTTCCGTGATACTGCTGTTCATGCTCTGTTTAATGGAGGAACGTTCGTACAAAGCGTACGTTCGATCGATTAGCTTGACATTATCACACTCGAATATAAATAGCGTCTGAACTGAGGGTCTACTATCTTTCGAATGTCCGTAGAAAAGTGAGTGATTTCTGAGAAATCGCGCGGACTCTCGAGTCTCCAGCGAGATCTCGTCTTCCCGTCTAACGCACAAATTCGAAACCAAATTGTCGAAAACGCGGAGCAAGGTCGAAGAAGCGAAATCACTTCTCTGTCGCGTTTCTCGAGTAGCAACGAGTCGTTCCTCTTCGGACAGAAGAGGCTGAGAGCGTGAGAAAACTTCCCTGAATAATGGAGCACAGTGGTCGGGAGCAAAGCTCGCACCACACGCGTGCGTCAGCGTACGCGCGCGCGTTCACCCTCGTACAGTTTGAGTGCTCGTAATTAAGTGCATAACGAGGCTTGTTTACACCGAGTCGGGTCCTCGTAATCTCCAGAGCCGCTTAGTCTGCCGTTTTAATCGGACTCTTCTCGGAACGGAATTTATGGCACGCCCAATCGTGTATGCACGCGGCGAGACGCTGCGTATTCGCGCAACAGTACCCCGATGGAATCTCTTTCTGTTTCAAATAATTCCCCAAGCTAATTGAAACGAACGACAATAACGAATAAAAGGAAAACAGAAAGAGAAAAAACGCGAAAGCGGAAACGGTTATACTTGGGTTGACTGACTTAAAACGTCGGTGAATTTTCACGTGGATTAAATTACGTTTTAATTGACTCTGGTTACACCAGAGTTTTAAATGGAACACGTAATTTTATTAATGGAACAGGCACTGATTACGAGATAGAGATCTCGATAGAGATCAGTTGGGTGTACACAGCATTTCAAGCATTCCGTGGCGTTGCAAGCATTCAAAACGGTCGAAGTGCGAAAATGTTAATTCGCCAGTCTAAACGTGTAATGGCACGTTCGTAAATGGCCGTACTCCTGGAACACGTTGCCGCTTGATAAAAGATTTGACATTTCAAGCACGGGTTATTCCAGCCGGCGTACGGTTTCAGCATTTGTAGCAACTAAAAGTAAAGGGAGAAAAATTCGGCATACGCGAGCCCGAAGTCTCGTGGATCGGGTAAGAGTGAACACGCCAGGGTGAAAATGTCAGGCATTTACCACGGGGTTCGCCGCGGATTTCTCTCACCTTTCGGAGCGGGATACCTGTCTTTCTACCATCCGAGCGGATAAATACTATCCGTTTGTCAGACGATGCGGAGAACATGGGGATTTTCTTATCGATCTGTATCTGTACCACGTTGCGGTAATTCATTTCAATTGGATGACGACGAACATCGCGACACGGATATCAGGACAGAGAAAAACCTGGGTTAGCTCGAAACGAAAACGCGGCTAAAAAAACTTGAAAAAGATACCGCGTTGTGCAAGGGCTTACGATATCTCACGCGAGTCGGTCAAATGTCACCGAATCAAATAAAAGCGTTGAGTCGCTGAATCGAGGACACGATTTTTCAAGAAGAGAAATATCTCTCACCTTTGTTGTCGCAGACGTCACAGAGCACCATCTCCAGAGGTAAGAGGCTCGCGTGTGCATCCGACCGCGTGATCGCGTCTGCACTGAACAACTTGGCACGCCCGGAGGACGCTGGTCGGCACGTCGACGACAGGCCGAAACGGGACGAAGAGGAAGACGACGAGGCACGCGGCGTGCGCGCATCGACCAAGTTCGATAACGTGCAACCGGCTTTATTGGAGGAAGGCTCGTGGTTGCTGTTCGATTCCCCGGACACGTTGAACTCGCGTTTGACACGGTTAAGAAACCGTGAGACGGGTAAAATGAAAAGAGTGTTTAGACGAGCATCGGTGCGGTTGCGCTCTGCACGTAACCGCAGCAGTGGAATTGGTCAAGAACCAAAGGTTTACCGGCGCAAAACAAGAATCGAAGAAAGGCGATACCGATACGAAGGGACAACTGCGAACTCCACCACCGCGAACTGGTGTTGAAAAATGCTAGCGGTTTGACAGCTAGATTTGCACTGAAGAGTAACATCGGCTCATACGCCGGACTTACGGGAGCGCGGATCGGTCTGTGGATGGAGGGGCGAGGGGGAAGAAGCCTGCGTTTCATTGTACGCACACCATGGGCAACCATGGAGGGGTAGGAAGAGAACGCTAGATCAATATTAGGGCGTAGACTCAAGGGCAAGGGCCGTCACCGCTTCTATACGCACACACACACACACATACACACCGACGCGTGCGTTTGCCTCGAAATACCCGAGCATTATGTATGTATGTACATATGTGTGTATATACATAGGCCGCGATGCATCGTCGATGCACGGCCGATCGATCGGCTCGTCCATAGAATCTTTATCGAACGCGCGGCCTATTGTTCTTTCGAGATATCTGCCGTCCTTCCGGTCGATGTTTGCCGCAAGAGGAATTTATAATCTCCGACCACGGCGAGATTGGTGGTCGGCGCACGTGCGTTTTCGCATCAGGTTTCGTTCGACCTTTACTATTTCGACGCACCACGTGTTTATGAATTATTCGAGAAATTGAGCTAAACCAAGAACGAGAATCCTTAAAAGGTAAGAATCACAGGAGTTGTGGACGATCACGAATGTTTCGTAAACGTTTTATCGTCTAGCGCGTCCCTCGCGATTATGACGCAATATGAAATGTACGCAAGACCCGTTGAATCGGCACAACTTCTTTTGCGTAATCATTTTTACAATATCCCGCAAGACGAGGTAAATACCGGCGCCGTGTGTCGAAGATTGCGGATAAAAACGTTGCTCGGCCAGGCAATTAAATTGATCGCGTGTCACTGGACTTTTAATAAACAGGCCGACTCTTTCGTCTGAGAGTGCGTACGTATGTACGTATGTACATAAGTGTGTTGCACGCGAGATACTCATTCATTTTGTAGGCGTGCAATCGCGTTCGACACGAAGGACTTAAAACCGAATTGAAACATTGTAAAAAGAAACATTGTTTCACACGACACGCGAAAACGATGTTTCACTTGTGTTTCTTGAACGTGATGACAGTTCTGTAATTTATCGAATCGTGGAAGCGTGAGAACGAGAGAAATTCAGACTCCACGAGCTTTTTCCAAAGTTTTTTTTAAGAGAAACCAACTTCTCCGTTTTGAGTTTTACGAGTAAGCCCAAAATCGTAACGCGATAACACGTTTTCACGGAGAAACGTCAGAAAGAGTCTCCTTTTCTGTTGTAATGTAAGCACAGATAGAAGTAAATCCAATGTGTAAAGAAGATAAACGGCAGATAAGGATTGGCCGTGCATCGAACAAGAAAAGGAGCGAACGGTCGGTCGTCGCTCGAGACTTTCATCGTGGGATCAAAGTAAATGGCCTGTACGAGAATCGATGCTAGAGTGGCGTGAGAATCGAGAAAACCGTTTCTAATCAGGGCCTATCGCACGTTGCACCTCTCTCGACGAACTTTAAATCTTTGAAGGCTTGTTTCGGGACGAATTAAGCGGAGAAACGAAGAGCCAGTAATGTAAGCAACGCTGGAAATCACGAACGATCGTCGCGCCGGTTCACAAACACCGCGTTTCAAAAGCGAAGAATCTAGCGTGCCTGTTCGTCCTGGTACGAATCCATATGTTGAGACATATGTTGTTAGGGACACGCTACCCTGACCTGCACTAGCAACACGAGCAAGAAAGGGAGCGTCTGCGAACGTCTAAAAATAGGGGTGCCCCGAGCTAAGGGATTAATGGCCACGTCGGTTGTAATTTTAAACACCTCGGCAAACGTTGCTAATACAATCTGCTGGCTTATAAAACGTGGCCCAACAAGCAAGGAGGGGGTCATCGAAATGACCAGCAGATATTTCAATAAATCTCACTTAACGCTGGGCACCGCGGTCATGCGCGTTCGTCGAAATTATATATTCACGAACTCGAATGCTCCCTTAGGGGCAATCAGAGAGTAATTTTAACGTCGCGAGTAAAGTGATAAAGTTTAACGCTCGTTGATTAACGAGAGCTGATCATCCGCCAAGTTCGGGACAATGATAACATTTTTTTTACTTTTTCAACGCCCAAATGTATCTCTACTCGATCTAAAACTCGAGCAAACATTTAATTCGCTCACCTTTTCGTTGATCTTCGCTGTCCGAATGAAGTTCGACATCGTGTAATCTCATCGACTGCACGAACCCTCTCCAATGACTTCGTGATCTTCTTCTTTCGTGCAAGTCCGACTTCAGATCGGCCATTTGTTGATCAGACTCTTTCAACAATCCATCAAGAATGTCCGGCCTGTCGAGCTCCTTCGGTTTCGTCTTCGAGTCTTCCGTGGCATTGGCGACGTTCGGACAGTGGTCGAGGTTTGACGATGTTTCAACCTCTTTCTCCGAAGTTTCGGTGTCCTTCGTCTCGTTTTCAAGAGTGTCGTTCCTCATAGCGTCGTCGACAATGGCGCCATTCGCGCGCGATTCGCCGCCACATCTGTTCTTCGACTCCCTCCTTCTTCGGGCCGGAGGTCGTGGATGTACATCCTCGGACACTGTCGGATTTTTTCCCCTCTCCGATTGCTTAGGGTCCACGCTGTTCCTCTGCGGCGCTTTGCTCGACACCCTGCCGTTCACCTCCTTGCCAGCTCTCAGATTCGAAGCATTCTTTGGATTATTGTATCGATCCTTCAGCGACTCCCGATTGTTCCGTGACGCCTCCAACAGCTTCTGAGCGAGTAATCTCGTTTTGTTAATTTCCGTCCCGGGTTTTCTCTCGTGTTTCTCCGTCTCGTTTCTCTTCTCGTTCTTCATCTCGGTCGAGCACTTCACCACGGTCCTCGGCGAGCTGTCGGGACTTTGAAACATCTGTTGTATCTTGAAAATGTCCGAACGAATTTTCGTCGTGCTCGAGAGCTCCGTCCTCTTGTTGGACGACGAGGACTTCGTTTCGTTTCTCGTTGCCACTCTGGAACACCTCTGCGCCGACGGCGTGTTCCTCAGCCTTTCCAAATCCTTCAAGTCGGCCAACATGGAGCTCTGCGTTCTGGCCGATCTGCTGGAACTGTCGACCGCGATGGTTCTCGGCCGATCCTTCTCCACCCGGCCGATCTTCTCCATCGGTATCAGAGCCGGATCGACGAACACCGTGTCTCGTATCTGACTGATGTTCCGTAGCCGCGGCGCGCCGATCTTGAGGCCGGTGGTCCTCATAATAACCTTCTCCATGGACGCGATGTCCCTTTCACGAGCCAAACGTCTTTCATCGATCAATTTAGCTTGATGAACATCGATTGCTGGCACAAACGGGCCGTGATACACCGGACTATTAACGGAGGAAGCCGCTCGTGAATTGGCCACGGGATTGCTCGGCGGCCTGCTGGTTCGCAACGGTGACATTCTGACCAGCCTCGGTGCATCTCTCGGATCGTCGGTCTGCAAACTGCCTCTGTAAACCATCGTTCTTCGGCCGGTTTCTTCCGCTTCTGCAGTCGGCTACCAGCTTTCCACGATCATTGAAATGTCATTCTCGCGTACCTTGCGTCCCCGTCCTGGCAAACAAGGATTCGACGTATTAATGGATATGATCGGCTTCGCCGTGTTCATCCGAGGACGTTGCAAAACGTGTATTTTATTTATCACTTAAAATACGCGCGCGTATTTAAAGCAGCGTGCACGGAGATCGTAGATCACCGTCTTCCGTTTCCACCGGAGGGGAAACACTCGAGCCGAGCTGCGTGAATCTTCGCGGTCATTTCCGTTCCGTGGAATTCACGCGAGCGTGGTAGAGTTATTGGAAGGAGCTTATCGAACTCGTATCGATTGGCAGTTTCTCGCGCTTGAGATACCCGCAATTTCCTCCGGTCGTGTCCCCGTTAATCGAAACGGTTGCGATCGAATGAAAATCGACGGTTCGGACACGGTCGTTTATGACTGACAGCAAATGGTCCCGTAATGCTTTCTACGCGATTAGCTCCGCGTAACTGTTAATCGACGTAAATTACGATCGGGAGAGTCGGTTGCTCGCCGCGAACGCCTGAGAAGCCGTGGTGGGTGTCACCATGTAGGTAGTGACCCGGCCATCTTGCGACACGTACGACCACGTAGGTGTAGGCCTCGCTAATACGACAGTCAGTGGCCGTTTCAACGTCCATCTACCTGTATTTTAATCGCTCTCGACTCGTTGCATTCTAATTGCGCGAGATGGGTTGTCGGGGGTGACGTTGGACGACGATCGGCGCGGCCCGTAAATGGACGACGAGATCGATCGCACGGAACGGCTGTTACGTTTGTCCGTTCCATTAGGATCGATCGTGTATCGCTTTGTCTCTGGAATCCCGGTTCGATCGGCCGGCAATTGTCATGCCAGTGAATATTTCCGTTCGCTCGCCGGCCCGTTATGTAAGCGCAGCGCGTTTCAGTTCTCTGTTTTCGAAGGATCGACCATCGATTTTGAACGTATCTTGTTGCCGTTGAATCTCTCGCGATCCTCCCCGCGACTTTTTCTGCGGTCGCCGCGTGCAAACGAGCCAACTCGGACTGCGGCTTCGCGTTGCTTGTCAACGATATATCGTTTCTTTAGTTTACGTTCGAAACAACACGCGTTTACCGCGTGCAGGTTTTCTTCTCTGCGGTTTCACGAAACCAGAAGAAAAAAAATTTCTCGTATCTGACTCTCTATCCCGACGACGTTATTACGAGACTCGACACGAAATAACGAGACTCTCTCGACTCGTTCATCGGCTTCTGCGGTTTCCTACTCGATGCCGAGAGAAATCGCCGTTTTCAGAGATCCATCCTCTTACTTCCACGCGAGGACCTCCTTCCGGTTAGAATGAATAGCTTCGCGGAACGCGTCACGCGACAACGGCCTCCTTTGCTCCGCGCATTTCGATCGGTAGGCAAATGCGCCGGTTGCTGGCAATCCGCAGTTTCGTTCACGCTAACTTATTACGACCGCTTTTGCCCGCTCTATTCGTCAATTAGTCACGGTGAACGAACCACGCTTGAAAAATATCCCCTTTCTTTTAACCGCGAGCTTTCCGTCTAAGGCAAAGTATCTCGGCAAACGAGTTTTCGATTTTTATCCGATAAATCGTTCTATCCGATCGGCAGAGGTAACTTCATCTCCATTTTCGTTCGGACTGTACGAGAATCGCGTATGAAACAAACCCGAGTTCGAGTAGAATCAACGTAATTCACGTACCATTTCCTATGTGGACAGCGTTTTACGACGCGAGGATGCTCGTTACACGTACGATCCCATAAACGTTCACCACGTCGTAACAACCTATAACTCGCTCGTCTCCGATACGTCTTGATTGCTGCAGCTTGGTTACGCGGAACTTCGCTGTCGTTCTGCTCCTGCTTGTTGGCGTTCTAACGACGAAGATTGTTCTGTTCGTTAGCTCTGCAATAAAAGAAAAAAAAAGGTTCATGCATTTTCCATTAAAAGAACGTCACGCTTTATTTCTCCGCGGCGCACGCATCCGTTCTCTTTCTTCCCCCGTTGTTTCCTCCGTTTCCCTTCGTCGTCGCGTTTCATACCGACCTTACTCCGGGAGTTTTAGCTCCGCGAGCATCACGAAGAGACAAACAAAGCCGGAAGAACAGCTGCAGATATTTATTTCCACTGGTCGTTGTACGATTCGCCGGCGTTACGCAACGCTTTCCTTCGGTTTCCAACGTTTTTCATTGTCAATTAGAGATTAATTGGCCGTGTATCGGGTAAACCGGCTCCGCAGCCCGGAGATAGAACGTAACTGCACGCTTGTTTTCAATAACCCTTCGTGCTTTCCCCGGTTTATCGCGGAGCAGTGATCAGATCCCCGGTATACATATTTATGTTGAGAACTTAGCGGGTCCGCTTCCTTCGACTAGTGACAGAGCCATCCATTGGTAAACTAGACCGATCCCATGCAAGAGGATGAGAACCGACCGACGCAGAACACGCCAGGAAATATATGTTCTATTTTTATACCCGCGTTTGCCGGTTGATAAAGTTTCAAGGCTTCCTTGCCAGGGTGTAAATACTTACTACCCCCGTGGCTACGCCAAGAGGCGAGCTTTACAATGGGAATCACAAAACTGCAAATCGTTTCGCGCAGCCAACGGGTTGGAAAGTGTGCGTCTTAGAGTTTCGCAAGGACAAGGCAATTTACTATCGATTATCTACACATGTGTGTATATACCTTTTTGCACCGAGTCTCTTCTCGTTCTTCTCTCATACGATTCTAAAACAGAAAAAAAGAACCGCGTCGATCCTCCAGATCGAACTCACCCGAATGTTTCGATCCCACGGTGAAACAGCTGCACTCGTGCACGCACTCTCGATTGGTCGTTTTTTTTCTTCCTCTTCCTTTCTTTTTCTTTTTTTGTCTCTCTTCTTTTTTGTAGTTTCGTCGAACAGTAGTAAACTCAGCAGTATCCACGGGTAGCCACGCAAGCGTATCAGGTATAATTTTCACTCAGTATCGCGTGGTAACAACTGGCACGGAAACCGTCCGCGTCCCGTGGAATTCTAATTTTCCCGCGTCGACAGCAAAACACTTTCCGAAACTGGACGTGCTGCTGGTGCACGTGACCGTGGCCGAAGCTGATCTGCCCGCGAGAGTGTCCGCGCGCACGATTTCCTCTTCTCCACGGCCGGATGTGATTTGCCAGAGTCACGGGGAACGCGTGGTGCGGCGACGAAACGCCTGCAGCGGCAACAGCACCAAGTTCCTTCGTGCCGTAAGGAGCACTGAATGGGTTTGCCAGCGACGAAACATAATCGCGTTTACGGCACACAGCTGTGTAGGTACGCCGCTCTTTTCCTTTCCTTTCCCGTGCGAGCCAGTGAAGTACCGGAGGATCCCCACCACGTGCACGCGTACAGCACGAGCCTACACCCACGCGACACCCGGTATATACGACCCGTGGGTAGATTACAATTGGCATTGAGGAGGGAACGAGAGAGGTCAGATGCTTGCCAACTGTCAAATTTTCTTGCTCGCTCCCTCGGAATCCGCGAGGTCCTCCTTCGTACGTGATTGCATCCATCGTTCTATCGACGATAATAATCACCTACGCTCGCGACGCGTTGCTGTGTACCACACTGGTATAATTAAGCCGTAAATGGTGAGACACGGCGTTTCCAAGATGCAACCTCACGTCTCCATGTGATCCAGATTCGAAGACGTTCGCAATGTCGAGGAATCCCACGCGGTCGTCGATCCATGCACGCATACATCGTAACGTATTAATCGCAAGCAATTTTCATCATACGTGTATTATTTAAGCGGCTGTGTTTGCGACGATGTTTTCACCGTTGAATATCATTGACGGCGAACAAACGGTTTCCAGGCGGCAATGAGCCAATGTACGACGTTAATAACCACCCACGGTCTCGAAGGTAGTAACACACTCCTCGGTAGTCGCAACACCGGATTTACGAGACGAACGGACCTGCACGGACGTTACCTGGTTGCCAGTATATCTCGAATAAAGTTGTTTTCCGAGTGAACGTCGCTATTAGCGGTTTGAACGTTTGTTTGAGCGACGATCGTCTGGAAGATCGACGACTTGCCAGCTTGTTCATCTTGTTCCGTTGCACGATAACCGCGTCAACTTACGAAAGGGTTAATCTTAATTCCGTTCCCCTCGTTCGCATCGTGGTTTCGTTCGCAATAGACACGTACATACGCAGTGTGCAGCTTCATTTTCCCGCGGAACTTTCTGCGAAGCAGACCCCATGTCACCATGCATCATTGTTCCCTCTTTGACAATAGTCATTATCGGCGAGCATTATTGTTTCCTGGTTCGCAATCCTTTTTTTTTTTTTTTTTTTTCTTTTTCGTTAAAGGATAGGAACAGCATAGTCTAGAGTCTAGACATCGCGCATGCGGCGCGATAATAATGGCATTCTGGACAAGCCCAGAGATGACACAACCTGCCAGCAATGGCTACCACGTGCAGCGAATAAATTCCTTTTTAAATGGAATGCCATCGTTGATCGTCGATTACCATCGATCGATCCGTTTCGCGGTGCAGCGCGCTCGAATCGATGGTGGATTCGAGGTCTGCGATCCAGATAGACACGCACAACAGCAATGCCTCCGCATCGAACGTCTGAAATTCACCTCGAATGCCCGCTATCGCTTTCGATTAACGCATTCCTCGTCATGTGGCGTTAGTCATCTCGGAGCTGGTCGATTCCCGTCCGGGAGTATTTTGCGCGTTCTTGACGCCAAGGTTATCCGGTTCTTCCATCGGCGATAAAAAAAAAAAATATATATATATATATATGTAGCAAGCATCAAAGATACGATCGAAGACGATGAATTAACATCTCGCGATAGATCCAGTTTCGTTATAGAGGAAACAACGCACGTACCGATTTTGTGGTTTCGTCGATGAGCAAGTGGACGCACCAGCGCCCTGAAAGTAAATACGAAACCTGACAACCCCTTGTACGATCCCCAGATACGATCGCAGCTGGACTTAACGGCGAAAGATCGGCGAAAGAGCGCGTGGATCTTTTTTCTAACGAGGCAAAGGTCATTTCCGGCCAAACGGAAAGCGGAAACGCAGCGCGTGCTCGCCTGTATCCGGCCACCGCGTTGACTTTCAAACTAACTCGATAGCATAAAAACTTACGGCTACGTAGATACGTGTAGCATCCAAAACTATCGATGCATCTATGTTTACCTGTGTCCCGACGTTTCCTCGGGAGTTCGCTTGTTGCGCTATTTCCAGTCTCCTGATGCTACGTTGCACGTACGTATGTACGCACCACTCGAGTTGAACGACACGTTCAATCACTCTCTTACGTGTACGTTGCGAAAACTAAAATTCGAAGCTACGCTCAAATGACATTTTCCATCTCTTCGAAAAGTCGCACCATCTGTTATTCTCACGGTCAAATGCCATATAATTTCCACGTTCGAACGTAGACATCCCCGTTTGACAGGATTGAAGGATGAGGGTAGCAACGAGGGAGCCTCGTGTGTTCACCAACTAGTAGATATTGGCCGATTCACGTGGGAAGATAGTCACGTGGGTGAATTTCTCCAAAGGTCTTAGGTCAACTACTTCGTATGAATCTACGCGTCTTCGCGGCAAACGCGATCACCGGATAATTATTGCTGTTGCGCAGTCCGCTTTTACGTAATTATCGCGGCTCGAACTTTTTAACGATATCAAGATGTGTATGGATATGAATAAAATCGTGATCGCTACTCTTGGTTACTGATTGCATCCGTCAGCTGAGATCACCAGTTGATCACGATTTGAATGTCAAAGGATTATTGAGACTCGCTCGCAATAAAGGTTACAAAATCGTATACCTTTTATTACATAAATTAACACGGGTCTAGTTACAGCGGTGATTAACGCAGTTAATTAGGATTATGATCGAGAGGTTCATTGAGCCTCGTTGAAATGCACGCCACGTTGAAACGATATGCGAAAATTTGCAACTAATTACTCGCGATCTGGCGATGCTACTGCCGCATAAAGTGAAAGTGATTTCGCGCATAGAATGGGAATACATGACAAATTAACGAGACTGGCCTATTGATAGGCAGTGAACGCGCGAACATTATCGTTATATCCTCATTCTCCGCTAATTTATCTAATCACGGTAAAGTAAATCTCCTTTGTACTGCGTCGAGGAAATTTTGTTACGAGGAATCTCTAACTGACAATTCTCCTGATAACTCTCCGCGAGATTTTTCATTCGGCTCTCCTTGTTTGCTGGATCTACGACGAACTTTTCACCGAAGAATTTCCGCCATAAAGCAGATTTGAAAGTTCTCCTGTATTTGGAGTGCCAAAAATTATAGCACGTTCTCTCAAGCATCAGCACGAGACAGCTAAAGACTATTCCACCTGCGAGAAGGCATAAAATAGGCACAACTCCGCTCAAAGTGACAGTGACGTCTTCTTTCTTCTGAGATTTTTTAATTCCTAGAAACGAATTCTTTAATTTGGTCAGCACCCCGTTGTCTTTGAATCGTCGCAGACTGAAACAGTATTCGAGACAGACGTCGATATAATTTCAGATCGAATTAATGATAATATACTTCGATAATATGTTGATAAAATCAACGGTAATGTATTTACTAATAATTCACCACTCCCGTGTACTGACTGTCTTTCTTCAAAATCAGACCTAAATTGTCGATCCTGTCCGCCTCGATGGACGCAACTACACACGGTAATGGGCTGGCTGCTTTCTTTATCGCTTCGGATATGTAGAATCCCACTTTTTCGCTGCAAACCTGTGGTCGATAGTTACAAATTTGAAATATTCGTTCATGTACGATGTTGAAATTTGGATTGATGTTTAAGCGTAAATTCAAAGTGAAAATTCGTAAAAGTGTAGGGTCGATAGGTCGAACATTGGAATTAACCAACCTGTGTAAAGCCGTCGTGAGCCGTCACAGGTAAGTACTCTTTTTTCTTCAACAACTTTTTCAGTTTCTCGAACAAGGTAGTGTTACTAGCCTGGAATTATAGGTATCTGTTGTACTGCTTGTTCGATATCACATTTGTTTCACGTATCGTCTTACAATTATCATATCGTAATCTGCGCTGTTTTTATACGTGATCAATTTGTACGAGCCATGATTAGCGAACTCTTCCATAGTGGTGAAGGGTAGTGTAACCGTAGAGACTGTCAAAAAGCTGATCAACGATGCGGAGTAAGCAGACAAAACGATCAACGACGATAGGAAGATCGATAGGAAAGCCAATCTCATCGAGGACTCGTTTGGAAACTCTGAAAAACAGAGCAATTTCGTGCGAAAATATTTCATTTCGTGTGTTTGTCTTACAGTTACCTGACAGAGCTTGTTGACAATAAATCCCCCAAACGTATATGTAATTATCCGCTAGGATTTTCATCACGACACGGCCTCTCGTTTTCATGAGAGTCAGAAAAACCGGGGTGGTCACGATTAAGCATATTATTACCAACCAAATGCCTCTTGTGAATATCTGAAAACAATCCGTTACTGCGATAGTTCACGAATACCAAATGAATTTTGATATAATATTTGAAAATGAATTCCGATCTTCAACGAACAAGCTTGCGGTGGCGATCACAATCCACTACTTTACTACAAAAAATAAAATAAAAATTCGTTGAGAGAAAGAAAACCTTAAAGTAGGCGGACCAGTGTATGAACGAGCCGTCAGGTTTCTTAAAGAATATTCTATTGCGGGACAAAATTAATGGGAACGTAAAGTCCACGATGTCCAGTCTGCTAGTAGTCATGCTAAATTCCGCGACGCCGATGTCCGCCCTGCCCGATATTAACTCGCCTATCACTCCTGTCCATATCCCTTTGTCCTCGTTCCAACTACCGTATATCAGCACCGAGCTTGCCACTTCGATCTTAAAATTCATCGATTTACTCAGCTCTTTGATCACTGCGCCCAAGAAGTTCGTAAGAACTCCGTTCTTCAGCTCAACGAACAGGGAATCCTTCAATTCGTATCGATCGTAAGTTTCGAAAATAAATGAAATAAATGCCAGAGTTAAAGTTCATCCGCACTCGTCGTAATACTTACCTCGAGGATCGACACACGTATCGTTTGTCCAAACATGTTTCTCCTCCCGTACAAGGAACTGTTCGTCTTCAATTTTATTCCTACGCTACTTTTCCAGGTGGCCAAGTTAAATGTCCTCGTTTGATTATCGGGCAACGAGTACCATTCTCTGAGAAGTGGCTGATCGTAACAAAGCACCAGCATCTCCGTATTGAACTTCAAATTGAACGGGTTTCCTACAGGATTTTGACAAATGTGTCTCAAGGGATTTTCCCAATATGGCAGAAACATCACGAGCCAGACGGAAAACGAGGTATCGATCCGTCTGGTGGCCATCGAAAACTCATCCATGTTCTCCTTTGTAGTGAGAATGACGACGTATAACGGACGCCTCATATAACTTTGGAACGTCCTAGTCTCACGTGGCAGTTCGGAAAATCTTACGCTCGTTGTCAAGATGCCTAGCTGAGAGAAAGCCCGTGACCATGTAAAAGCCAACGAAGTTTCATTGAAATCTGAAACGATAATCGTTTGCGATCGCCTCTTATCGTTAGCGACAAAACTCGGGGAGAAAGTACTTTAAACGAGAAAAAAAAAATGAATTTGCATTTCAGGCTAATAAATTTGAATAAATTGATTCTATTACTTTCGCGCATTTTCCTACAGGATTTTCGAGAAAAGTGAGCGAAACTTACTGTCATGGCAGTTCGAAAATACGGTTATGATGCAGGATGTTTCGTAATAGTAGTGGACGTCCTTGATTAGATGAATATATTTGTAAGCGTTATTTACGTCCACCGAGAACGTTGAGACAGACAGGAGCAGCAACACGACCATCAGTCGTGTATAAGTCATTCGTGCCATCTCACGATACGGTTTGTCCGTCGAATTTACTCTCGATTCGATGATAACGTTATCCAGTGGATCTTCTTGAACACTGACAATGTTCTACTAGGCCAACGTGTTCGCGAATTTCCAAAACAGCAAACTCGGTGATATCCTTTTCCTTCTCCCGATGCTCGATCGTTTCTGATGCTAACTAAATATGAACAGTAAACCCGCAAGTTATGTTGGAATTTATCGAATTTACACATCTAGAGACGAGGATAGTATCTCATTAGGGGCGTAATGGCCCCTGGTATGCACTAATCGTGCAATCGTACAGATTACGTGCAAACTGTTGCAAAGATTAACGTCGATAGAAAATGTACGCCTGTACAGGTGTGTGCATTTCGTGCTGTGATTTAGCATTTAGTGAATGTTCTTTATTATTGTGCGTATCACACTTTTGCATCGGTTATACGTCAGACTTTTATCTTGACAATGTGAGAAAAGAAAATGAGACGTGTTATTTCTTGGTGCCATAGATGTTTCATTATCGTGTCTTTAAATCTATTTGATTACATTCGCTACTGATGTTTTAAGTTGAAGCTAAAGAAAAAATTCAACTCGAAGTTGAATCGTACATTAGCGTGTTTTGACAATCTTTGACGAGCATATATGGAAAAATTTACCCTTAAATCGGGTAATTGAAATAAGAATTCATATATCTATTGTAAAATATCTCTATGAGTAGTATTACAAGTGCTGATATAATACCGCCGAGGAAGATTATTAATACAGATACGATGCTGTTAAATCCAACCGGCTGGAATCTGGTTTTCTGCGTGAAAGTTATTTCGGTCTTGAACCGGTTCAGTAGGCCAGTGTTCAAAAGTTTCTGCATACTGCAACATTACGATGAATATTTTAAATACAAAAAGAAAAATACGCAAAACTTTTTTATTTATAAGTTGCCGGACACATAGCTCGTCTATCGATACTAACTAGTAATTCAAAACAGAGGTGAATTGACTGTTTTTCGGTAGAATCAGAGATAAACTATCCACTCGGCCGACGTCAATAGAGGTGATATCGCATGGAGCGCGGAAATTCACCATTCTCCGTAGTTCTCTATTAAAACCGCTGTAATACGTTAATGAGGCATCACTGCAGATCTGAAAGTATTTAAGATAGTTGAGAAAATTTTATTTAAAGCATTATAATATCATAAAGGCGAACTTACGTTATAATATGCACCGTCTACACTGAGTGGTAGAACATCTCTCGGCTTTAGCTTTTGCAACATGAGCTTCGAAATAGGATCTTTCGATTTCTGGAAATCAAATTATACTTTCTACAACGTAATATTAATAGAAACTGCATGTACCTATATACATGCTATACATTTTCACGATTCGTTCAGGAAATGGTACTTTTTCATTCGTTGTGTGTTATGTCGATCGTTCACATTACGTCACATAACGTTCGTGACGTAATCTCTCAACGTGCAAGTAAAAGTGAAAGCATACATATCGTGCCAGAATTCTCCATTATTGGATACAAACTTACAGTAAATATGTCGTAGTCCGAGGAAGATCTTTGAACGATTAAACTGTATGTATCATCATCGAGGAACTCTTGAATCGTACGGAAGGGAATATTATGAACACGAGCTGTTACGAAGCATATCATAGATGCGGAATAAGCGGCAAATGTTACTATACCAGCAACGAGTATGGTAAAGTATGCTAACCTCAGCGATGAATTCTGCGGAAATTCTGCGAAAAAAAGTTCTATTAAGTGCTTAATTTTTTCTTATAAAAGAAAGAGAAATTTTAAAGCAGATATTCGTCAAAGCTATTAAATTTATCGATTCACCAGCTGTGATTCCTTGTTGGCAGAAAATGCCCCAAACTCGAATAAATTCATGGGATATTTCCCTGATGAGATTAGTGGATTCTACTTGAGATCTAATAAAGGCCAAAACAAATAATGCAATTATGATTGTCATGAGTAGAGACATCCAGAGTGTAAAACTGTAAACCTAAAGAAAATGTATATTTTTAAATGTGTAGACAATTACATAAGTATAGTTTAGCAATACATACCTTGTAATAAGCAAACCATTTCACCGTGAGTACATCTGGTTGTTTAAAGTACAAAGACTTCCTAACGGTAAGAATAGGAATCATATAATCAACGTAATCAAGTCTAATATTGGTCATCGAAAACTCGGCTATTCCGATATCTACTTCTCCAGAAGCCACTAAGCGAACTGCACCGTTCCAACTTTTCGTCGTCGCGTTGAAGATTCCAAACTCGGTTTCAGTGAACGCGATATCGAGAGTAAAGTTCAGATAATTCTCAAGCTCGCTGATCGCTCTACTAAAATATCCTTCCAATTTATTATTTTTAACGGCGACTAATATCGAGTTCTACGGACAAAAGTAAATTATATAAACTCTGATAATTCTATCTGTGAATCATAGAGAATGGAATATCGGAATTTTTGCCTCGACAATGACAGCTCGCAGAACTTTCCCTTTCAGATCATTTCTCCTCTCGTATAAACTGAAATTGGTCAACGAACTCAAAGCAGCCGTTGACGATCCCACTTGTCTCTCTGGATACCACTTCATTAAGTCGAAAATGACGGTGTTGTTCCCATCCACGGAATACCACTCACGAAGAATAGGATCACCGTAACACATGACCAGCATTTCAGTATCAAATAACAAATGAAATGGATTTCCCGATGGATTGTAGCAATATTTCTTGTTCATCGACTCGGTCATAAATATTACAAACCATGCAAATAAAGACATTTTCAAGGATTTCGAGTATCTTGAAAATTCGGAAACGGCTTCAGATCCAGGCAAAAAAACAATGACCAACGGTCGAAGGATACTGTTTCTTTTCAGTGCATGAATATCCTTGAATGTACAACTTAGAGTTGCAATTTGCTCACGATGAAGAAGACGAGACCATGTGTGTGACACATATGCTATCTTGACGCCTAAATAATGCAACAATACGCAAATACGTCATGGTATATATATTTTTTCGTTGTCATATTACAAATGAATTTTTTATGTGAAAATATTTAAAAATCATACCATCGAAATATTTGTTCTCGCTAAGTGAATGCAGCAAAAAGACAGCAGAAGTCGAATAATATGTGCGAACCCATTTTATTAAAGGAATGTACAGTGATCCGTCACCGTATATTGTAGCTCCCGTTAAATGAAAAACTATAGAAATAAAATTGAAATACATAGCAAATCTCATTTTGTTCAAATTGATTGCCTCTTCTTTTTTTTCTCGAAAAAGATCACAAATTGTGCATATATTCAAAAGAAGTCGAAGACACGTAAAAGACTATGATAATCGTCGATGACTGAATTCTCGTAACTAGAAACAAGTACTTTTATCAAAGAATGAACATCAAATATTCACGAAACATTCGTGCATACTTTTGACATGAAAAATGTAACTTCTCGAAAAGACTATGTTGGCTACGATAGTAATCTACTAAATAGGATGTAACGACTGACATTATTATGACGACATGACTGATGAAACACAATAGATAAAATGCAAACAAGACATGATATAATTAATATTTCTATTAAATCTATTAAGGTCTATCAAATTAAATTATAAATTGTGGTATTATTTTCATATTCAATACCTTTCAACCTTAGTCAGCATTAAAATTCATAAAAAGCTATAAAACTGTTGATTAAGTACTTATAAGTATTTATAATAAAAATATTACTTGACCAATTAATGAGAAATTATTTTAAACAATTAAGTCTTATATGTCTACCATATGTAAAGTAAATTTTAATATGTTATATCATTAGGTAAATGATACGTACCGATCTATATTCCATTAGTAAATTACATTTTAATGATTAATTCCTTTTCAAAAATGATTATCCACAAACGAAACATACATTTACACATACAGGGTGTTCCATGTAATGCGATGCACCGTTTTTCAACTTATATTAGACTTTACAGAATGTTAACATAGAACGTTGTTTATAAGTGATTATTAGTGAATTTATATGATGTAATAAAGTAAGCCATAAAATCCAAAATCCAATATATTTATTTTGTTCAAAAGTAAAATGCGACGGAAAATGTTTCAATTTCCATTATTGTAAAAATAGCACTGTGTTAATAAAAATATAAAGTCACATGCTTCTTGAATTAGTCTTAATATCTTCTATAATATAACGAAAAGAATATATTTTATCCTACTTGGGAAACATAAAATTTCGCTTTCTTTGAAATTCTAATTATTGCTATTTGTTATACATTCGACATTGGTAATTTCTTTTTATCATTTAAATGGTCGCAAATGACTGAAAAATAGTGCGTCATGTTGCACGGAACATTCTGTATAAGTAATTTTCGTAATAATTGATGTATAAATTTCGAACTATCTTTTGTTATATTTATAATAATTGCAGGAATACAATATTAAAGCATGTCGAATTATTAATAATATGATTGAAAGATGTTACAAAAACCAATGAAATAAAAATGACCAAGTAAATTATAATTTACTATTTGCATATTTAATTAAAAATTTAGTGCATATTACGCGTAACATATTAGTTGTTTCAATTTTAAATTATTTAAGTATTAAATAAGTGTTTAAAAGACAAAAGAATATTAAAGAATTTCGAATCATCTGTTGCAATAATATTAAGAAAGTGATGATTAAATTTAATCATTTCCATGTATGAATCATCATTTCTATGCACATGTATGTATATATCACGTGATTATCAATTTTGCATCTCATTCAAAAATGGCGCCGTTCAAATTTCAACAAAAATTCACTATTAATTCACATAAGAAAGTTTTACAAGCATAATATTAACTTTATTTAACGACAGATGATTGAAATATAAGGTGAAAAAAATTATTTAAATATATTGTTAAAAATATAGTCATAAAAACATAGAATAGAAAACTACTGAGGTATCGGATACGCCATTTTGTAAAATCGATCCAATTCTGCAGAATAAGTTTGACAGATACGTGGTACGTGCTACCTATATAAGTATCGTAATAGAATCGTCTGGACATACGATAGCGAAACTTCGCAGGAAAACTTGTGTATCGTGCAAAATAATAGCTTTTGTGTATTTTTGCAAATAGTGCATATTTCATTCTCAGTTGTACAAGATAAATATAAATTCAATAATGTATAAAATATGTTTGCAAAACAAAGACTCTACTGTCGTAGCAATTCGGAAATATAATGGCCCACAGTATGAATGTTTCGACGATTTTTGTGTAAAACTCAAGTCAACATTTCCAGAATTATCTAAGAAGAAATTCATCGTTTCCTGGCAAGGTAATTATGATATATAAATATAGTTGCATCATCTTAGTTATTCTTTAAAAATGTAACAATAAAATAGTTTAGTTCTTTTATAATAATTCTTTAAATGGCTAAATATCTAATTTTTAATATATATCGTAGATGCTGAGGGTGATGAAATCGTAATATCATCTAACGAAGAATTAGAAATTGCTCAAAAAGAAATGTTTTCCCCAAAAAAATTTAACGTCAAACTTGTTTCACATAAGCAAGAAATACCAAATTCCAAGAAGGATAATAAAGCAATTCATTTTGGTGTATGTTGCGATGGTTGTGATGGAGACATAATTGGATTTAGATACAAATGTATTCAATGTGAAGACTATGATTTATGTGCACAATGTGAGAAAACAATGAGACATTCGCATCATTATATGATTCGTATGCCACAACCATTACAATGGCATCATACTCGAAGTTTGATTCACCATTTGAGAAAAATTCTAAAAAAAAATGGTGTGCATTTGAATAAGAAACATGCTTCTAATGAAAATACATCCCAGCCTACATCTCAAGGAATTCATAATAGCATTTATCCTTGGTTGGAAAGTTATGCCCCATATTTAAATAACATTATTGATACAGTATTAGAAACATCTATTGGTCCAGAGCCTTTTAAGGTAATAAATACCAATAAACAAACAAAAACAAAGAACATAGTTTATGAAGTTTACAAAAGTAATACAACATTATTGTCATTGAAATTAATTTTAATTGTTCGCATATTTTTCAGAATCACAAGCCTGAGAAAGAAGATGAATCTAACAACGATACACATACATCTAACAATGATACACATACATCTAACAATGATACACATACAAATGAAAATGATTCCAGAAAATTTCCTGGAGAAGGAAGAAAACTACTTGATGATACTAAAGACGATAAAGGATCAATATCAGATGTTGCATCAACTACTAGTCAAGACAATTCTACTATAAAAGTAGTGGCAGATGAATGGACTATTATAGATAAAAATGATACTACTGAAATTAATCAAACGTCCTCAACTTCATTTAATGGGAAAGGAATACGTATAAAACAGGTAAAATATTATAAAATATAGTTTAAATTAATATAAAGTCTACAAATATATAGTTCATAAAAATTTTATATTTATTTTTAAAAATAATAATGTATATCTTATGTTATAAGATTCCGTCTTCTTCAACTGCACCATCAGCACTGGAAGGATCTTCAACCCAAACACTGTACCCTGAGTTACCAAAAGAAAAGAAGGTAGTACATCATGAGAATCCAAGAATTAACGAAGCTATTGAAACTATGTTAAAGATGGGATTCTCAAATCAAAGTGGACTATTAACTTATTTGTTGGATGCTGAAAATGGAGACATTAATAAAGTCTTAGAGATATTGCAGCCTACAAATAAGTAAACGTCAAATTTAGAATTTGATGAAATTTTTCGTATGTAGTTGACGTTTTCTTTTATAAAATAAGAGTAGATACGAAGAGTGTTATATTACGTAATCGTATATATTATTATTACAAATATTACATTCCTTTTTATTTAATGTATTCATCATATTAATAAGGTAGCATGTAGAGATACTAATAAAATGTGAATTTTTATTATAATAAAAATCTTGAATTTAGATGTTATTAATTAAATAAAAATCATAAGGAAAAACAATATGAAGTAATTATTCAGTTCCTTAATAACAATATTTATTATTATGTAAAATGATTTTAATATAATGGTTTACAAAGTGCCCAAAGTTGATATGGATTTTTATTGGATAGTAACTCTAATTCTCTTTGTCCTTTATCACTAATGTTTTTGATCCATTTTCGATCTTTATAGTATTCTAATATAGTTTTAAATTCATCTAATGAATAATTTTCGACGCAAATGGGTAGAAAGGGATCCAAAAGCTCAAATCCTTTTTTACCAAGTAAATATGTTGGATAATCAGAGTCTTTCCTATCCTGTGAATAAGAAAAACAATAAAAAATTTATTAGTTAGATAATTGATAGTTGGTTTTGTTGTACAATATATTATATCAACTTTTACATACTTTATTTGCTCTTTTATCTACTGTTAATATCGCAGCACCATTACACCAATTATAATCTACACTACTCAAGAATGTAGATGTTATTGATATTCTCTCAGGTGGTACATATGTATGATTTTCATCTTTTACGTGTGTTATGCTAGAAGTAAATGCATTAAAACCATCTATGATAACTAATGTTCTACATTTTCCTGCTGTACTGGCCATTTTAAGTTCATCCACTACAGCATTAATAACACCACAAGCAAATTTATTTCTTTGTATTCCAAATTCAATAAGATTAGAAAGTGACTCTCCAGATTTTGTAATTTCTCTTTGGGACCACGTATATTCCTTAGTAGTCTTCAGCTATAAATTAATTGCTTTATTATATATAATAATAAAATAAACTTTAATAATTACATACGTCAAGTTGCGATAGTGCTACTTTATTTATCTCTTTAATATATTTTAACCATTTTGTTGCTGATTCAGGCAAGTCTATTTTATCTGGTTCCAAAGGAGATGCAACCGCATCTCTTGGATATCTGAACCAAGTTTGAACTAAACACATATAAGTAAATTTATATGATAAATATATTCTACAAATAATTTATTATTATATAATTCAGTTCATACCCCATGGTAAATGAAGTACAAAATATCGTTTCACAAGGCCATAATGAATCAAATGTAATAAAGATGTTGTTTTTCCTACTCCTTGTATACCATCTAATAAATAGTGAAAATACTGTCACATGAAGTTAAATCATAAATTTTTTTATAGTTAAAATTAACTAAATAAACATTAAATATGAATTATAAAAGGATACATAAAATATATTTATTTATAGACTTTGTAAAGTCTGTTTGTTCTAAATACGATATTATTTCCACTGCAGGTCGTCTAACTAAAATACCAAGTTCTCTGAATATTTCTGTTTGCTTTCTTAATTCAAGTGTCATATTTGACATTAGTGATGCCGTAATATCTGAAGGTATCGTGTAAATACGACTTAAACAACTTTCATCATGCTCTGCAGGGTTAGATTCCGAAATACGAAACCATGGAATACTTGTATCTGGTACATCTTTCGTAGCAGCTGTTATTATTGTTCGCCGACCATTTCTAAGGCACATTCTACTAAATAAAGAATCTAACATAACATAAAAAAGCAATTATTAAAAATCAAAACATTTTTATAGTGAAATATTTGTGAGATACATATAACAGAAAGCACACGAATGTAATTTTTTCTATACAAAGTTTAAATTATTATTTATAAGTAGATAAACGTACAAGTATAAGATATCATATTATTTACACTGTTTTAACTAGTGACAATTCTTTCTTCATAGATAATTACAAATTTTCAAATATGTATCCACCACATATGTATTCAAACGCAAATACAAGTAACCATATCTACTAATGTAAGTATGTACATAGTAGTAAGTACTTGTGAATATCGATACTGAGCACTGGATTGAGATTCCACAAAACGTTCCTATGAAAATTGATCATATATAATAATTTTGTATGTTGCTCAACTGTTTTTATATAAAAGATGTTTCACTAGGTTAGTATATTTAGGAAAAAGAGATTAATAATACTTTTCTTCTGTAAACAATAATATTTTAAGTATTTAATTTTAGGGACATATAAAATCTTATTCAAAATATTGCCATACTACAAGCATTGATTAAGAACAAAATAGATATGACATTCAATGCTTTTTTGCATTTCACGTTTGTTGGTTCCTTATGTTTCTTGCGTTATATGTGACATTTAACAAATATTCACAGCCATTTTTAGATTTTATCATTTTCAATGATTGAATAGAATATGATATGTTCATTACAGTAAATCATAATAAGTATAAAAAACATTTTGATCAGTTGGTAATTCAGAATGTAAATCTCTACATCTTGTTGTATGTGTTCTATTCATAGTTAGTGCTACAAGCATATAGCAATAATTCTAGTAAGTTCTATGAAGTAAACACAGACAATATAATAAAAATGAATTTGGAATTATTAGGTAAATATTTAAAAAATTTATTTTTTTTTACTCAGTTTTTTAATATAATTTCTTTTTTACAGAATCATTTGGCCAGAATTATCCGGAGGTAGGATATATTTTTTACAAATATAATGTACTTTTTATTTCTGAATCTCACAGGTATAATGTTTATAATCATTAGGAGTTTGATGGTACATTAGATTGTATATCATTAGCAGTCACTTGTACGTTTAATAAAAGAGGAACTCTTCTTGCTGTTGGCTGTAATGATGGTAGAATTGTTATTTGGGATTTTTTAACACGTGGTGTTGCCAAAATCATTAGTGCACATGTACATCCTGTTTGTTCATTAAGGTAAGTAACTTGAATTAATTTGTCATCAATTTTATATCATTGTCTTTGTCAATTAGCTGGTCTAGGAATGGACACAAATTATTAAGTGCATCTACAGATAATAATGTTTGTATATGGGATGTTTTATCTGGAGAATGTGATCAAAAATACAGATTTCCTTCTCCAATATTAAAAGTTCAGTTTCATCCAAGAAATCTTAATAAATTTCTAGTGTGTCCAATGAGACATGCAGCAGTAATGGTTGATGTTGAGGGTACGCATAGAGTTATACCTCTTGATGATGACGTATGTGACAAATTTAATATTATTATTAAAGTTATTGCTTAATATTTTTAACATTGATATTTAATATTCATTTATTTTAGAGTGATTTAAACATAGTAGCGTCTTTTGATCGTCGAGGAGATTATGTCTATACTGGAAATGCTCGTGGTAGAATTCTAGTTCTTGATGCAGAGTCTTTAACTGTGAAAGCTTCTTACAAAATATCACAAGGCACAGCTAGTAATACAGCTGTAAAGAGCATTGAATTTGCTAGAAGAGGTTCTTGTTTCTTAGTAAATACATCAGATAGAGTAATTCGTGTATATGATAGTACTGAAGTATTGGCCTGTGGAAAAGATGGTGAACCAGAACCAATACAAAAATTGCAAGATCTTGTAAACAAAACTATGTGGAAGAAGTGTTGTTTTTCTGGAGATGGGGAATATGTTTGTGCTGGATCTGCAAGACAGCATGCTTTGTATGTATGGGAAAAAAGTATTGGAAATTTAGTAAAAATTTTACATGGAACTAAAGGAGAATTATTACTTGACGTTGTTGTAAGTATTATTAATCTGTTAATAATACTTAATAAAATATTAATATTGATAAAATAAAATGAAAAATTTAGATTTCAAACATTTAAAAGCTAGATTCGATATTAGATTTGATCAGATCCTGAAAATTTGTATTATATCATCATAAACGACTTGAATCTAACTTTTTATCTGAACTTTTATAAAATTATAATATTACAATTTATAATACTGCAGTGGCATCCAGTGAGACCAATTATTGCTTCTATATCATCCGGTGTTGTTTCTATTTGGGCACAAAATCAGGTTGAAAATTGGTCTGCATTTGCACCTGATTTTAAGGAATTAGATGAAAATGTTGAATATGAAGAAAGAGAAAGTGAATTTGACTTGAGTGATGAAGATAAATCTGTGGTGCAAGGTGAAGAGGCTCAAGATGAAGAGATAGAAGTAGATGTTGCATCAATAGATAGAGTGGCTGCCTTTTGCAGTTCTGACGAAGAAATGGAAGATATTGGTTCGTTACAATTTTTACCAATATCACCAGATGTAGAAGATTCAGAAGATAATCAAACAACATTACATGAACCACCTATGAAAAAACATCGCTCCCATGATATTCATTTGCAAGGTGCACCAGTAGATGGTAAGATCCATGCTTGCATTTGATTAATAACAGCTTTATGCAATTTATCATTAATATTTTTCAGAAACTCATCCATTATTAAATAAAGGGAAAGATAAACCAACAACAAAAAAAGGAAGACCAAGGTTGGAGCATAGAAAAGGAAAGTAAACTAAATTATATTTTTTGTTTTGATATAAATATTAATGTAATGTAATGTATAAATTGACTGAACACTTGACATATGTTATCAACTACGATATTTTATAGTTATAGTATATGTTATAAAATGTACTACTTCCTATGGAATGTATTTCTTACATTTTTCTTATGTGTTTTTATATTGAAAACCTGCCTTAAAATTTATAAAATATATCATATGTTAATATCAGTAAAGATAATTTTCAATTGTATATGTATTTGTTAGATAAAAAATTAAATTTAATATATATATATTTATTTATTTATTTTATGTATTTCAGAATAATTCACGTATTAATCTTTCATATAATTTTGTTAATTTTTGTTAATTTGATCAAAATATAGAGCAGTTGCATATTCTATCTTTATACATGTACGTTATATACACACATTTCGATATCAATGCTACCAATATTCGGAAGTTAAAATGTAGTTAAGCTGTATTTTATTGCCGAGTTATTTGAAAAAAAGTTCACTAATTGATAAATAATTGATCTTATTATGATTAACTTGTAATATATTAATATATTAAATTTATTATAATATATTATATTTCGTTTGCAATGTTAATTTCAAGGTTATTAGAACAAGTTTATAAAAAATTATTTCATGTACAGAATAAAACAAAAAGAGGTGTACAATCTGCTAAAGATGTAATTTTGAGTGGTGGAATTATTATTATTAGTGGTATTCTCATTGTTTGGTTATCTGCGTTTCTTTACACGGCATTTTATTATGCCTATATACCAAACCTCTCATTTGTACGACCAGTACATCTACAATTTAAGTAAGCTTCACTTCTCAGTTGTATGTTAATGAAAAAAAAATCATGTCTTGAAGCATATTATTTTGTGATTATTAAAATGTTATATTACATGCATCTTAAATTTAAAGTTTGAGCATATATTTCTATGTTACAGGTCATGTAATGAAGAAAGAGGAATTTGTAGCAATCCATCGGCATTTGTGCAATTAACAAATAAACAACAAATTTTAATGGTTGGACAACCATATAAAATTAATTTGCAGTTAGAGATGCCAGAATCACCAGCTAATAAAGAACTTGGTAATTTCTAAGTCTTGTAAATAAAAATTAAGAGTATTTAATAAATATAATTTTTAAATAGGTATGTTCATGGTTTGTGCTGAATTACGCAGCAGAAATAGTTTTCTTGTAGAACATACATGTAGGTCTACTATGTTACATTATCGTAGCACATTATTACATGCCCTTACAACATTTACATTTTCACCTATGATGATTTTTGGTACTACAGAAGAAAAACAAAATGTAGTTCTTGAATTATTTGATTATTTTAAAGAAGACCAGAGTCATCCAGTTACAATTATTTATGTTGAAATACAATCAAGGCACATCGAATTCTACTCTGCAAATATTATGATAAATGCACATTTATCGGGTCTACGTTATTTAATGTATCATTGGCCAATTTTATCTGCTATTGTTGGTATTGCTACAAATTTGTTTTTCATAGCACTTGTATGCATTCTTTCGTATCTTCATTTTACTACCTATGAAGATTCTGAAGATGATGATTTCAATTATGAAGAAGATAAAAAGATTGAAGAAAAACAAGAAGAAGGCGAACATAAAGTCACAAATGATCGTAAGTTGGCTATTATATTTTCTTTTACAAATTAAATATAATTAAATTGACTTATTTTTTAAAGAATCGGAAGAGATTGCTACATCTTTTATAATACCACGTGTTCAAGACTATTCATCTGATGAAGAACCTCAATCCTCTCACATTGAAATAGTAAAATAATTTACATTCCACAATGCAGTACATTTTGAAATTAATTACATAATAATATAATGCGTGTACAGATATAGTTTATAGCTATATGTAAAAAAAATATTTATTTTTCTATACTTCAAATACTTTATTTGCTTTTGTTATTATAAGTAATGTATATTAAAAGAAATGTCTTTAATAAAATAAATATGAATAGTTATTTATTTTAAAAGTATTTAATATTTAATAAAAAAATAAATATTTTTTGATAAAATTCATGAGAATTTTCATGTATTATTGTAACATCATTTTATTGGAGTATGGGATTATTTGAGCCTTGAATTGGATTGAATTGAATCAAGGTTTCCTGTAAATTCAGATTCTAATTTTAAATTTTAAAAATCCATTCTTCATTTCAGTTAGAGGATATGTTTAAAATGTCTCAGAATAATGAATCTTTACTCTAGTAATGCATTTAAAGTATGCATCTCGTTTATATCTCTAAAATAGAAACTCTATTAAACTATACAGTTTCGAGAAATCGATCATCGTTGCTCGTAAACGAATCGAAATATATTAAAATAGTTTGCTGTAGTTTCGGTTTAATAGGAAAATAAATTAATGTTTAAACATGACAATTACAAATAATTTGTAATTTAAACTCTAAATTTTTTTTATTAAGGAGTACATATTTATTTAGAAACTTAGATACATTATTTGATCTCGTTTGTAGTTAACAGCGCCATCTTCTGAAATAAAAGGACATTTATAGTCATTTTAAATTTTAACGTTTTCGAACGTATTCGAGTGTTGTGCAAAAACGTTGTGATTTTCTACGTTGTATTTGAAAAATATTCAAATAATAAGCAATATGTAGTATAGGTTTGTATAACATTACATTCATTTCATGAAAACTTGTTTACGTTCGAGACAAAACAAGAAGTTTTTAATATTTCATGTGTTAGCAATAATGTGGTTAAAATATTTCAATTACGTATAGAGTAGGGAATTTTAATTTTTGTACACTATTTCTTTTCAAATTATGCCAAAACTTATTATTATTAAAACAATTTTTGAACAAATGGTTCTTTTCTAATCTTATGCATTTATGTGATATGTGATAAATAGAAGTATTGCTTTCAGATACCTGAAGGATATTTTTTCGATGTTTAATGATTAGTAATTATTTTGCATAAACATCAATATATCATAAAACAAGAAATTCGTCTTGGAATAGATCGGACTATTAATTATTAATCAAGAAAGATTCCTAAAGAGTAAAGAAAGAGTCATCTTGAAATCTTGGAGGAGGTTGAACTTTTTTTTAGATGAGATTTGCATCAGAAGAGGTCCATTTTGAAATAGAGTAAGTTCCATTTCAAATGTTTTTTCGAATAACGAATTTATAATTTGTACTTGTGACAATAAAGATTAAAATAGTACACCCTATATATAGTGTGGCTTGGCATGTTAAAAGGGAAAAAGTGACATCGAACGAAAGAAATCTTATGTACAGTGTTGGTAAGTAAAGGGACGAAAGGGCTGGATGCATTTTATGCTTTTGTGAGGCGTAAGCGGTGTACACACGATGCATAAATACTAAGGAACCGGTTTTCTATGTTATCCACGCAATACGAGAAGTATACAGTTTACGGGTTAAGAAAAAGAGCTTAAGGGGGCAGCACAATTTTGTGGGATTGCCTTGTGTTCGTGGCTCGTTACTCGAGATTCTCACAGGTGTGTGAAATTCTCATCTTCTTTTCTGTCTTTATCTTTCTTCCCGTTATTTTTTCATTTTTCAAGATTTTTCGACTTACATAAGAGAATGACTCGCTGGTGTGAAAATAGCAATATTTTCAGATTGTACAACCTATTCTCGTTATTAATTAGAGTCAATCGAATTTAGTTTCCAAGTATATTAGAACATATGTATAGAACATATTGGAGCAGATGCATTTTTTCAAACAATTCAAGATAGAAAATAATAATAACAAAATAAAAATAATAGATTTTCGAGTTAGCATGTAACATTGTCATCATGAAATATATTAACATTTTAAAATTTTTATCATTGATTAACTGGTTAAGAGTTTTTTGAAGGAAGTATCGCATACATTGAAATAACAATTTCGAAGCATAAAAATATTAATGGTCTAAAATCGTTCATTTTACATGTGAAAACCAAAATCTGATTGAATATCGTGTGCTATTCGCATTCATATTTATAATATTTTTATTTTGTTGTTTGAAGCCGCAAGAAGCTATTGCGATTTTTTTAATATAAAAATGTCCATCAGCGATTTATTCCTAATGAATTAAATATTGTACTAGCGTTCGGTTTATTGACTTTTCAAAACATGAAAAGTAATGATTACATGCGCAAGCATTCAATGCTATCGAGCGGGCTGACGTTTTCAATTAATATGTGCAACATGTATGCACTGAAATTACAAATTTTATAATTTACTCGACGTGTGCCGTGAAAACGGTGTCGTGAAATCGTTTGATTTTCAATAACTCGCTCGTCCGTTTCGATAACTCATATGTCGCGACTAACGTTATCGAGCATACTTTCGGGTATATTAGACTCGAATTCGATCTCGTTAGCTCAAAAAAGATTCTTCATTTTTCACTAGTTTTACGGAATTAAATCAAGACGCAAACTTTCGAAAAAAATTGTTATTTATTCAGTCTATGTGATAAAATTGTGATAAAACGATTAAGTCTTACAATAAAACAATGTTTTACTTAATTAGAGATCGATGGAAAGACGTATTCTCTTCTCTCTAAATTGGTGATAATTCGATTTTCTTACCGGCAGGTCGAGAGATTGCAGTGCAGGCTAGAATATTCAAGCAGGCTGGCGTAAAATAATTCATCGAAGTGGTTGCAGTTACCTCAGTTGACAAAATTCTACAAAGAATAAAATCGATACAAGGTACTGTTTCAAAATTATATTTCTTATCTTATCGTTTGTTTGTCTGCCTCATGTCCGAGTGAGTTTCTCCGTTCATTTTCTTTTTATTAATCGGCTTTAATGAAGTTATTAATTCATGTCGGCGAAACATTTCAATGTGGATGAAATAATTAGCAATCATTAATTCGATTGTTCGCGTTTTAATTGCGGTGAACGCGGTAAAAGTTATATCGAAATCGTGGGCTTGTGATTTCAGGGATAAAAAGCTCGCTTTAGGAAATGTTAATTAGTATTGTCATTTTTATTCCCATTATCTGACTTTGCAATTAACTCACACTGCGATAGTATTCGTATGAATTGTCGTAACTTTTTTCTCTTTCTTTCTTTCTTTCTGTCTTTCTTTCTCTGACTGTCTTTTCCCGGCAGAACATTGAAAATCTCGAAATAAAAATTTTAATTTTTGCATAATTTTAAATTTTATAGCGAATTAATTAATAGGCGACTTTCGGTTTATTCACGTCAGGAATATCGAATTTCTACAAAAACAACGATAACCAACGAATGTACTTAATCATGCTCGCGATCTATATAAAATTTACAATAAACGTGTTTATATTTAAAGAGCAGTTTATTGTGTTCGCGTAACATTGGATTAAAATGAAAATCAAATTTTTTACAGCGATCGATTGAAATTCTTTTGCAAATTACATTTCCCGAACGAAATAATCGGTTTCTAAATTAATCCACGTACATAGTACAAAATTTTTTCGGAATCGTTAGTTGAATTCACGGTGCAAACAATGTTCCAATGCAATGAAGGCTAGTTGTTAAACGTGTTTGCGATTTTAGCCATCATTCGTCCCTCATTTTTCTAATTTAATTTGTCCGTTGGTGTTAAATTGATACAAAAGAAAAATAATTGAATTTGCAAATTCTTTTATTAATAGTAAATAAACTAAATTTCTATTCAGTTGCGTATAACTCTTAAATATAAATACCTGTTCAATTTTATATCATGATCTTGCATATCATACAAGGAAAATGGGTCAAATTGACATATAAGGGGCGGATAAGGATTAGGAAATCTTAACTCTGCAGAAGTTTGAGCATTATAGAAGCTTGATTGACTTGATAAAAGCTATCGATTTATTAAATCTATACATTTTCACATACGCTGACAGAAACGTACATATATCATATGTATTTCCATACATTTCTGTAAATGTGAGGATGAGAGACTGCTTAGAACGTTTCACAAGATGTTAATTATGATTCTTGAATCTTACGTCTTCTAGTATAGTTTCTCGGATCTCGATATTAATTTCACTTTTAAGCTTTAAGAATTTTAGATAATTCATATCGAGACTTATAAGATTGCAGGCAATTCAGATGTCTTTTGTTTCCCTAACAAACTGCTATTTATACATCATTGTTCAAAGTGTCCGGTTAATTCCCCATTCTGACTATCTTGCAACGACTACTTTAGCGCGAACTATTTCTCTGTGCATACTAATATTCAAGAACGATGGTTTCTCGGAGCTGGTAAACGCGTTCCCGTTTGTTTCTCTCTAAGCCTGGGAAAGCATCGCAACACACAGGAAGCTGGCCAAAAGAATAGGAAGTAAAAGAGCACCAACAAGAGCCGTTCGATGCTGCGAATAGTTTCTTGTTCGGATTATTTCTCGATAAATTTCTCAGTTTGGCAATAGAGGTGGCAAGTTTTTTTTTTTTTTTTAATCTCTAGCGTTATGTGATTCGAAGGATGCCAGTCATATGGAATTTTGCTGCATTCTCGTCGGTACCGAATTATCGAATGTGCATCGTAACGCGTTCGGTTACAGCGTAACAGCTTTGATATGCAAATCCTTGCCACGGTGTAGCTAAAGTTGTTCGTTCGTACCTCGAGAATTTCTGTTCCCTCGATGATTTACAATCGTCGTGAAAGGTGATTAAAAAGCTGTGACGTTCGTCGAGGAATATATTTAATCGACATGGTTTCTCCGGCCATCACTCGGTTAACCCGATGTTTGTATAATTTTGAAATGATTTGCGACAGAAATTCCCTGCTGCTCGGCTAAGAAGCGAATTCCCCTTTGGTTACGTAATATTGAACGTTCGTATCAGGAAATCCGACGATTTTTGTTCAAGATAATTTTGCTAAACATTTTCATCTTTATACAACCACATAGCTCTAAACTATTAGTAACGAGCACGCGTAACGTTATCTCTCGCGGCCATTCATTTTGCACTTCTAATCAGTCCACCTGCGAGCACACAGCTACGTACTAAGCTACGAATGTGATCATTACAGTTAAGCCGTTCTCGGACGTGCACGCATAGATCGAGAATATCTAGTCCCGTTTTGCTCGTGCTATGTCGATTTCGTGGTAATTAATTCTATACCTACGTAATCGCGAATTGCGGCTATCCGCGCAATTTTTACGCGATCGTTGTTGTACGTACAGCAACGCGCGACGAAAAACAAGTAAATCCATTCACATTCCGGTGGAGGACTCCGTACCGTTCCTAAGGCTCGTACATATCGGTTCCAATTCCAGTTCGAAGAAATTCGAAATAAAACTGGCCGATAACTCGTCGCGCAGATCCCGTCTCCGATCGAGCGTTGCCTGCTAGCCAATAAACGTGATAAACGTCCATCCCGGGCAACAGCTTCGCTCGACCGCGACAATTTATCTCCGTGGCCGCTGGTAATGAGGTTGTGATGTCCGTGTGTCGCGGTTCTCGACATTCTCGCGTTCACCCCGAACAAATAGCGTGACACGCCGGGGTCGTGATACGCCGCCACGAGCCACGCAACTTTCTACCATTCCCGAACCATAATTTCCCGACTATGCCGTACCTAATATGCTTGCTGGTTTTAGTCAAGCCTCGGAGCGAAGCGGAGTTTCCACCGAGTTTCCACGTTCGTATAAACGTGGGACGTTTAAGCGATGCGTTTGACCTTGTAATAAAGTTGCCAAGATATTTAAGAGATCTCGTGCCAACGAGACACGAACAACGAGTGACTGGATTGACGTTTAATCAGCCTCATTGTGAAACTTCGATCGTGGGTGTCGTTCGGGTATTTACGTGGCTGTGTTTCTCTAAATGGCGTTGAACGGATCGTACAACTGTGTACATTTCTGGCGAAATTTGACGACATTTAACTGCTGCATGAGCGAGTTCTAGTCTCTTCTTTGACTGTCCCTTGACGATTCTCGGGTAAGATAGCCCTGGCTGCAAGTACCTTTGTTATCGGATTACTGCGTTAATTTGTCATTTCGAAGTCGAATTCCGCCATTCTGCGATCCAATGCCGTCGTAACTTAATTGCCCGACATCGGCTAATTGAAGAAGTTTGAACCCGCATTTAAATGCATTGCCAGCTCGTTGCTGGGTTAACGCTGAAGAAATGTGGAGCTAATTTTTTGCTAGATCGATATCGGGGTGGCCAGCCAAGCCAACGTCCGCTGACTAATTGCTTAACACATTCTCTGCCTCACCGTCTCTCCACATGGCTTTCCGTTCATGTCGATGTACCTATCTTCACTCTACGTAGAGGCATATATTATTTATTTACATTTTCTGTTTGTATCCTTGGTTCGTTCATTTGCATCGTAGATTTTGTTCGACGGTCTTGGATATGGATAAATCCGGTATCTTGTACTCGACGTTGGTACAAGGTATTAAAGAGCGACTCTATTAATTAATGATAACCATCCGTGAGTTTTAATAAACGTCATCGTGCCCGATGTGCTTTAGTCATACGTCTCGTGAAATTGCTCCTACAGAGTCCGTTAACGCTTTGTTAAGGGTCTCATTAAAGATCCTTAAAATCGATGTAGCGTCGCTAATTGCGGCTTAGCTAGTGTCTCAGCCTGGATAGCTTCAAGTTTCCTCGTGACGATCGATCGGAAGCTACTTGCCGAGCGAAATCGCAGAATCGATGCAGGCATTCTCAAGCATACCGTGTCACTTCGTCGAAAATTCGTCGATAGTCAGAAATATATTTAGCTACGATCAGAAACATGAACTCGGATTGCAAACTGAATAACAGGCTAATCGTCTTGGTGGCTAAATCACTGTACGTACGCGTGGTGGATTTCCTCGAGACGGTAAACGAATTCATGTCATTTCGTGCAAGAAACGATTAATTGTCTATGCATGGAACCACACCGAGCCGTCTGTCCGTCGTCCTAACAGCTCGACATTCAATTACTCGACGCCGCATTACCCGACGTCTTAACCCATTAATGTCTGTGATTATCTGACGATAATTGGCGACAGATCACGCGCCGATTTTAGCCGATAATTTTCCACGATTCCATTGATCGCGTATCGTGTAAAGATCAGGTTATTCTCCTCTCGAGGCACGAGGCCGGGGCCTCGATTGGGACGAGGTGTTGAAAGGAACACGCCGATTTAAGCCCGTTAACCACGACAGAATTGCGCGTGAGCGCGAATGGCCGATTACCGAGGGCATCTTGATCGTTTCGAAGATTGAAATAGTTCGTCTGTCAGTCGGATCATCGACCGTAACGAGGGTCAAGTGATTTTGTGTCGTGCAACCGGCAACGACCGAGCCGGTCTGCCAGGTATCGGCAAAATGTGCTCGCGTTGCTCGCTCGCGGACCATAAACTGTCGGTTAACAGGCTCGTTTCTTTCCTCTGCCGAAGAATCTGCGACGGAAGCGCAATGACGAGGAAGAGCAATGGCATTTATTGTCGACTACGGCTACCACCGTAGGAATCCGCCGAGTAATTCGATCGAAGAAATGAATAAAAGTCGCAGCAACGTGCGCCTCGTTAGCCCCCGAAAACATCTGTGTTTTCTTCGAGTCTCTATAGTTCCAGAGATTGAGACACTTGAAACGAGTGAAAAACTTTTTTTTTCTTTTCTTTCTGCCATCCATTTTTTCCCGAACGAGCGAATCGAATTTGGGGATAGAGGTGTCGACGAGAGAGAATAGAGTTCGCGTTGAATTTGACGTTGAAAGGATATTGCGTCGCGACGAGAAATATCAAACGCGTTGGCGCAAGGAAAAATCGATAAATCGAAGTGCTTTCGAACGTGGAAACAAGATTAAAAATAGTTTCGCGTATTGCCGCCGCGATTCCAGTCGACCGATCGTGATTCTTTCGTGGAGGAGCGTGTTTTAAGAGCGAGCGAAAAGAGAAAGGACGGCAGACAGCGAAAACGAGAACAGCGATCGACGAGCGTTTCGGTTCAGATATTCTTTCAGGAACATCACACGAAAGCGTGGAAAGAGCATCGAGCGAACACCTGGACCGAATGTTCTCTCCTATCAACTATCAACGGTGTTGAAGCGGCGCCGAGAACAATCCGTCTCGACGAGTTTCCGACCTTACGCTCTCGCTCTTCCTTTCTTTTGCACGTTCGTATGCAAAAACACGCAGAATGTTTTTCCTTGGAGATTGTTCAGTGGCTACTTTCTCTCTCGTTCTGCAACGTGGTAATGCACGAGAAGAGAAAGAGTGAGAGAGAAATATTGCATCACTCTTAAAAGTCATCCGTCATGGTCGAACACTGTTTTCTACCACGCCAGTGCGTGGTAACCAAAATCGGCTCGAGTCGAAGTTGATAGGCACTGGCGCGTAAGCGTGGCCCCGGATTCCTGAACCGGTCTTGTAGCAACCACGGGGAGAGAGCCACCTCTCTTATGGCAGTCGGTTTCTGTCCCTCCACCCATCTCGAAAACCCGTTCCCTTCTATCGTGTCTCTACTTGAAGCCACACGACAGGTGCCAGCGGCGTACGCAGGCCCAAAGAACCACCGCCTTTTATATTTATAGTCTTCGTACGGACTGTACGATCGAGGCGAGCGTGTGTTTTCGCCTACAAGATTAGGCGGAACAACAAAACGGTAGGGGGGGGGGGTAATCTGAAAAATGCCAGGGCAAACCAAACCTCTCCCTCCGTAGTGAGAAGAAGGACGAAGAAACGATCGTGGAACCTGTTTCTGTTTAGATCGCTGCTGGCTGCTGTTGCTTATTGGTTCAACGCCAGTGGTTCTTGCCTCGATTCCTCAAAGTTCTGGTTAAACGCGATTGTTTACCTTGGACCACCACTTCGGTATAGGCGAGCGGCATGCCACGAATGCGTGGTGGTTGGCGTGGAGATCGAGATGCGGCGAAACCGAGGAACTCCGGGCATAAAATATGTTCGATAACCAGGCTCTGGACAATGCGAGCGCTGGCTTACGAAATTAGGTGAAACAAGGGTGGTCCGATTTGGATCTGAAAGGAGAAACCGAGGCCAGAAAAAGCACCTTCCCCCCGTTCGCGATCTCCACGCGATCTCGAAACCAGTTTCTTCGCACAACTGGTGCACGATTGGGCGCAGCGTTTGCTTGTTGGCACGTTTCGGTGATTCCCGATACTTTTCGTTCGCTTCATTATCGTTGAATACGAGAGGAGGAATGTGTTGTGTGACCGTGAGTCGTGTAAGTAGGCCCCGATGGTGCCGCCATTTGTAATGTATCAGGTGGAACAATCAAGGGACCGTGGAAAGAAAAAGTATCGTGACGCTGGTTTACCAGTGACCAGTTTGGGCCAGTGGTTCTTAAGCCACCTGGACTTTCGACTGACGAAACGTCTTCTTGGCGTCTGTTTAACGGTACCAGGCGGCGATTTATTACGTATAAGATTCTCGATCGCGCAGAACGACACCGGACCGAATGATCCTTTCGAGACAGAGGAAACGTTACCGTGGCACTCCAAAACTTGTATTTCCTCTCGAAATACGAAAACTCTGGACTCGCAAATAGACGTAGCCAGATACCGCGTTGTGGCAAACCTTAATTTCGAATTGGAGATTCGTTCGATCAAACTTTCGCCTGCCTCGCTCGCTGTAGCCTGGAATCGTCTTACGTTGAGAAGAAAGGATAAGCATAATTCCGCGACGTAATATAAAACTTTAGCGGCAAGACGATGTAATAACGGATATTTAATAAAGACGAAGGCTGGTAAATAAACTGCATATTTCACGACTACGTTATTTTCGGATCCTGTTTGGATTAATTATACGGGAAATAGATTAAAGGTTGTGCAAGACATCGGTTTCTCAGACCCTAAGTCTATTGTCTGACGTTCCGTGCCGCGCTTCAACATCTTAATTAACGGAACGGAATCTTTGGCATTCCCGTGATTCAATAATATCGTAGTCTTATCTTATTACGAAATACTTTTCGATCGGCAAGAGGCAAGAGATTATCCTTTTGAATCGAGAGACGCACACGCCACAGTTTCCGTCGAAGAGTCAAATACGCGGATAGAGACCTTTAATTAGAACGATTCCACGACTAAAAGCCTGATCGCAGTGAAGAATCGTAACACGAAAACGTTAGATTGGCCTGACAGCTCTCAACAAGGTTAACGTCCGCGGTATCGTAAATTTCGCGAAGCCGGAAGCTCGATCAGCGCGATAGCTCGAGCAGTGCGTCTCCGTTATGTCTCGATTTCGGTTAGTTTTGAAGTTCGAAAGCTACCGGGGGGTAGCTTTCGATTTTATCGATTCTCAAATCATCTATTCCCAAAACGAAATCCTTTAATCTCCAGCATTATCGGCCGGTTTAGTCATTTCGCTGCGACCGTTCGCTACCTGCCTAACAGTCACGGTCGAATTAGATCGTTATTCTCCAAAATAAACGATGCAGTCAAGGATTACCCGTATTTACGAGTCGGTGATTCTCCATCGTTCGAGTTTAAACGTTCTGCCTCGTCTCTGCAATGAAACTTAACCGTTTCCTGATGTCTCTGTTATCCCGATCCTTTTATCGCTCGTTTATAGCTGGGTCGTTTATGGTCGGTTATGCACGGGATTTTGTCGCATTATGCACTCTCTGAACAATAACTCCGAGTATATATACATATATACTCGCGGTCTGCCCGATTTTCATTAACGGACGGATTTTCATTAACTCTCGAATCGTTAATTCTTTGCTTCCAACTTTTTTAACGTCCTGTGCATCTGCAGTTGAACGATCTGCTTTAAATTAAATTATCGTCGTCTCGCGCCTGCCTGCAACGACAAACCAGTTAAATAAAAGAGTAATTCGCCGAGCGAGTAGTCGGAGGGTCGTCCGCTCAGACGAAAAAAGAGAAGAAAAGAGAGAGAGAAAGAGAGAGAGAGGGAATGAGAGGGAGAGAAGGAAAGGAAAAGTTGGCGCGAACTAAAGGAGAGGCTTACACATCGGTGAAAGAAAGAATGATTTTCTCGAAGCACGCGGCGGAAACTGATCCACGGGGATGATCGGCCATCGAAGTAAGCTTTCCCGACGAAAGTTCGAGTAAGAAACTCAGTCAACGATGGCCGAGCCGTGTGATCGAGTTACAAGGGCGAGGCCTCTTAACCGGCGAGTCCTCGACGGCGTCATTCAACGGATATACAGCAAAGTAAACGTTTATTTAGAAGATATCATCTCCACCTTTCTCGAGTCGAGTAGACTGCCTCCGCTGCGTCGCGGAGGGATGCTCTCTCTCGCCAACATAATCTACGCGAAAGTGTTTACCCGTGGAAACGCGATCGCAGATTGCATCTAATCTTACGCTGTATCGCACGGCTGCTACCTCGTGCCACCAAGAACACTCGCTGAAGACACGCGCGAGGATTTCGAAAAATCGATGGAAAATGACGAGACGAACGAAAACATTGATCTTCTCGCGATCATTTGTCTCGCGATTCCACAGCAGCTGGTGAAAATATTTGAACATTTGTAAAGAAAGCACCGTAGGTGCTACAAGAGATATTTCGTAGGTGTCATAAAAGTATTCAAATTACAAACAACCGTCATCCTCAAGATTTATTACCCCTTGCGATGGCAACTGATTCGCGGACCATAACGAGTGACCGAACCGTATACAATACTTCATCGCTTTCTTTTTCTTTTGAACTCGTCGGTATGACGTCGGTACGATATCACTGGACAGAAATTATTAAGAATATAAACTTATCATTTGTTTTGCCTGGATTCACATTCAAATAAAAACTTAAAACTGAGAGATGGCTGTTCATACTACCTACTAATAAACATTTGTTTCCTTTTAATGAAACTTGATTTAACGTTTACACAATACAGATATTTATTTACTTATTATCGTAAGAAATGAAATATATAATGAAATTCGCGATATAGCGATACAAGTCGATACAAGTGCCCGATGTCATTCGATTTTCATCGAACTTCTGTATCTACAACGTTGTGCCTCAACGTCCAATAATAATAATTAATCAACGTCTCCTTGGAGTCTCACTTTTATGACGTGTTGGTCAATGCGTTTCGAAGGAGCGTGGAAAGCCCGTAATTCAGTTGACACGTAAACCCGATTAATCAGGAATGGCAAAGCAGCAGCGCGTTTCATCAAAATTATTTATTTAGCGGCGCGCCTCGGTCCCGTTTCGCTCTCGGCCTACGACGCTCGAAGAGGTTAATATCCTTAGGAAATTGGAATATGTTATTTAACGAGCAGCGCGCGGCATAATTAAATCTCTCTCTTTATTTAACCGCGCGGTGATTGAAACGAATTTTGCTTCGCGGCGCTTCTAAAACGCTCGTCTTGGAACGCGGGCATAATTCACCGGGTGGTTGGTCGATTCGAAGGCAAAAACGATTTTTATCCGATTTCGTGACAGCGTTCCGCGATTGAACGAACCACCTAAGTATCCATTTCATGCCGAACGAGTTAATACGCTTGGAAAATTGGAATATTATTTAATGAACTGCTGCCGGCCTAATGGGATTGCACGTAGCATAACAGCGCAATTTCGCTACTCCTGTATTCACGCTGTGCGTTGCTACATAATTGATAGAAACAGATGTAGCTGCGATGTACATCAATTTCGTGCAATTGAAAATTAATTCAACGTCGGCCAATATGGGATTATTACTCCCCGCGTCTGCAAGTTCAGCGAAAGTGCACTTTTCCGCACTCATTGGGTAATTATTGTTATTCTCTTCCAACATTTTTTCGGGAAAGTGCGCTGCACTCTTTTGGAAGCTTGAAATTAGTACTTACGGCTGAACTTGCTCGATCACGGTTCCTAAATACCATTGGCCCGTAGCTTGGAAACGAAACGAACGCGAAACAAACGAGACATTTCAGAGAAAAGAGTCGTGGCAAAGTTGAGATTGTTTAAAGTCGGCGGCCATTTCACGCGGCCGAGTTGCCGCGGAGAGAGAACACACGGCATAATTCTCGGTCTGAAATCAGTTGGCTGCGCCGTGGGAATGCATTGGAAAATTTGCTTAACGGCAGCTGCAACTGGAGCCGACTGGAGAAGCCCCTCGGGCCAGTGACGATTCCTCTTGACCGTAGCGAGAGACTCGGCGAGAGATATCAAAAGACATTGTTCGCTGGCGAAGCGAGAAAACCAGAGGAAACAGGCGTAGAGGTTGGAATAGCAGAGTCAAAGGGAGAAATGGTAACAAGAAGAGGAGCGAGAGAAAACAGACGTACGCGTGGCCTGCGAGAGCGAGGGTGGGATGGTATCGCCACAGAGAGAGAGATAGAGATAGAGAGAGAGAGAGAGAGAGAGAGAGAAGAAGAAACAAGAACACGAGGATGAAAATGAGGGGAGATGTAGAAGGAGAAGGAGAGAGAACGAAGAAGAAGTGGTAGTATAATGTCCCGGACGTAAAACGGGCGAGGAAACAGCGGCTGTGCTCAGCTTCGGCTCAATTAAATGATCGTCTTCTCCTCGAGGGTCTCGGAAGAGGCACCAGCCATTAATTTCGAAACATGGGGAACAAAGGGTCTACCTCGGAAATATTCTTTTTTCTCTCGTTTTCTCTTCCCCTCACTTGGACGTTCTCTCTTTCTCTCTCCCTCTCTTTTTCTTTCGCTTTCTCTCACACGTTCTATCTCTTTCTCTCTCTCTCTCTCCCACTCTCGGTCACACTCTCTCTCTCTCTAGACGACCTCCTTGCAGCCTCCACCTTTTACCATCTCTCGACCTGCCGCCAAGAGGAGCAAGATGGCTAACGAGTGGAACGAAGACGAAGATTCCGGTGTATCCCGGCGAAGGAGAGGAGGGTGATGAAGAAGGCAGCAAACGCCGTAACCTGCTCAGCCTGCGGCTATGTTTCTCTTTTCCTGCGGTAGCAAGAGCCTCTATCAAGCCACGCTTCTTTCTTCCATCCGGTGTCCTCGTTCCCCCTGTCTCGCTTGCGTTCGTCCTTTCGCTTCCATATCTCGACTTCTCCCGATCGTTTTATCCTTCTCGATTTACCTCTGCGTTTTCAAGATCCCACCATTGCGCCTCGGCGCACAGCCGGAGAGAAGGCTGCCCTCACATCGAGTCGCACATTAATATTCCAGTAAAAGTACCAAGGGTCGTCTAGGCGTGGCCAAGGTGTCTAGCACTGTACGTATGTATGTATGCATGTACGCTGGTCGACCGTCTGATCTGTTCCTCTTCGCGTTTTCTTTCGTTTCGCTTCGTTTCGTTTCGCTTCGTTTCATTTTCACGTCGTTCTCGCCTCGTCGTTGGCGAGATCGACGTCGATTACCCATCTGTATCTCTGTGTTCCGATATGAAATTTTTCCCGCGAAACTGGCGCGTCTGCGAAACACGCACGCTCATGGTTTAGCACGATGATCGAATTTCACCGTGCGCAGAGCCTCGATCTTGGAGAGAAAATTGCCAGAGCGATTGGAGGTGCTCGAAAGAAGGAAACGGCATAACCGATTGCATCGAGATTGAAAATAATCGGAGCCGATCTACGGTGTTCTGGCATTAATGAAAGTTGGCAATTTTTATTAGGCTATCATCCCGTTACCGTCCCGGCGGGCGTGCTACGCGGAGGGAAGCAATCTGGGATTTTATCTCGTACACGGTTAATGAGAGGCTTCACGTAGGTGTTCCTTGCCATGAGGTAGACAGATATTGCTACATTATGTCGAACTTTGTGCTTGATGCACGCCGTTAAGACGGGCAGGATGTAATTTCAAATTTGCGACGGACCGTTTCGGCTATTTGCCGATGGAACATCCTGGGAAAACGTATTAGAACTGTTCTGAATTCTCGTTTCAACGTTACGATCCTGCGCTTCGATTTCCACCGTGTCTGTCGGTTATTCGAACCGGATAACGCGCGCGCAGAACATGTACGTAACGGTAGTAAATATATATATATATATACATACATACATATAATATATATGCGTATATCATGGAATCTTTTATTTAAAAGTGCCACGCACACACGCTCCTCCCGACCTTTTTCTCATACCCTTCCCCCTTTTTTTCTCTCCCGTTTATTCTTTTCTTCGCTGTATCCAGCCAACGATATTCAAGATAAATCTACCGTGGTGTTTTAATTAATCACCCCGGAGATATCTTTGTTTGGGCAAGCCGGGCACCGGCGCGAAGCTCGTCGCTCGACGCTGTGGTAGCCGTGCAGCAGCGAAATTTTTGCAAGAAAACGTCAAGGCAGAAGAACATTTCTGAAACATTCAAGATATACAAGGGCGAAGTTTAGAAAGGGTTTTGCGCGCTGTACGGGGTTTTCACGACTTACGTGTCCGGTTGTTTCTCCTCTTGTGCACTCGCCTCTACCTCGTATTTATCGTCCGCGTTACGATGCCGACACGGTATACAAGTTAACTTTAAATTAAAGCCTCCCTTAAAACCCAAGGAAAACGCCAGTTAAACTCGTTCCACCGATCATAAAAAGAGCCGCCACACGCTATATTTCTTCGACACTGCTGGTTCGACCTGATGATATATTTCTTGCACGTCTAGTGTGTGCGTGTTATGTTCGATACGTGTTGTGTTCGTGGTGTAGCCGATTGGATTAAATATTCGAGCACGCGGGTAAAACCACCTTTTCTCCGAGTACTATCAATTCGGTTTTGACGTGTACGTGATTCGTTTCAATCGTGTTCGATACTTGGTGATATTACGTACAAACGCGTACAGATATTATATTATATGTCGTGAACCGTAAACGCGCATTCAGAAAGTTAATCCCCAGTTAACGCCGCAAAGTTAATCTCATACGCGTACACAGGTTGAAAATCGATGATTCAACGTTGACGCAATGATTATACGGACAATCGTGTTAATATACCACGGAAGAAGCAAATGCGCTCGAACGTTCATTAATTGCAATCCTACCCAGCTACATTAATTTCGATGCACCAATTAAGAACGTACACGCAACTTACGTACTCGCCTGAATAGTAGTAACCGGGTATTCGCTTAGCATCCGATTAACCGCATGTCCGTGTGCACGTGTAAACATGCACGCGTCTGTTCCGTCCTCGGGGAAATTTTCTGAAAACACGCAACTTATATTTACGCCCAGAAAATATCTAATACCGCCGACATATCCATTTTGACGACTCCATCTTCTGTTCGTACTACAACGTCATCGTCGGTCTACGCCAGCTATCACTTTTAATTAAACTTTCTTTCACGCGCCCGTACGAGAGCCCGTTCTCACAACGTACAATTTGACGTTGAGTTGCGGACGAGTTCTTTGCGAATCTCCATCTCGTCCTCAAGGTTTTCCACCAGATGTTCCCCTCGGGGAAAGCGAGGCACGTCATAATGAATTAGTAGATGTCGGAAAATGATAGACTTTCACGTTCAAGGGTGGCTCGCGTTTACGAAACGGTACGAATGGTACGCGGGAACGGCGGAGATAAAGCGAACAATAAGGATAGAGTAGAGCGGGATAACAAAGGTATAAGAACTGGTGTTTGTGCGGAGGAAGTTTACGACGTTCTGGAACAACGTGGCTTACGGCCACTAAAAAATAGATTAAATTACAGGCGACAAACCGGAAGAACGGCAATGTCGTTTGAACAGTGACGTCGCAGGCACTTTGTCGATACACATATATCGGACACTTTATCCCCGAGCAAAGAGCAAAGATCGCTTCGGGAAGCTTCGGTAAAATTCGTCTCATTCTCGCACGTTCGCCTTCCTCGTTCGCGAGAAGAAACACGGAAAAATGAAAGCAAAGTGAAAAGAGAGAGAGAGAGAGAGAGAAAGAGAGAGAGAGAAGAAAAGAGAAAGAAACGGAGGACAGTGGGAAGAGGGAAAACGGGAATTGCAAGCGTGAAATGGTCGGAGATGGACGGAGGATGGAGAGAGAGATGGACAGGTAGGAAACAAATGTGATTCGCCCGGACGGGCAATTTACAGCTCGAAGAATATGGCTTGGCGTGTAAACCGCATTGAAATTCACGGCGAGCACGGAACTGTAGCGGGGTTGAACTATGGGCAAGCTGTTGCAACTTGCTGTTTTCTCTCCAACCCCTGGCCAGCTCGTTCCCCTCTTTGTTCGTGCCATCGTCCTCAAGCTGTCTCCGTCTGGTTGCCATTTAATTCTCGCCCGTACGCTCCCTTCGGCATCCATTTAAAATCCCCGGGTGGTTCACCTATCAGGTGGTCTACGTTCATACCCGTGGAATTCCTATGTCGGTCCCGGAAAGACGCTACCGGAAATCGTTTGTACGCCTGCCTCGGACGCACGCCCTTCTACCGGCAAACGCAGAAGCGCTACACCGCGCTATAAACGGTGATAAAATTTTACTGCGTCCCGCATTTCTGCGATATCCGTCTTATTCACCAGCTGTAGAAATTACGTGAAAAACGATGACCACTTTCCAACGACACTGTCCTCTCGTTCTCTCTTCAAAGTAGATTTGGAGAACACCCGAGAGCATTTCTCCTTTTCGTACGTTTAGAATTATATTTTAGAATTAGATAGCCACCATTCGAAAACTTTGCACGAATGGTCTGGCGTGTGCTTTTAGTTAAGAGAGTAGATTGGAATCGACGTAAATGGAAGGATATAGTAGCGTGTATGAGCGCGGCGTACTACGAAAGGTCGCGACTACTTGTTTCCACGGTGATCGTTACGCCAGTTTTCGTACCACTTTGTACCGTATAGAAAGATCGAGATCAAATCGTATACGGTTCGCCGAGCATATCGACGCGATCTTTCGATCGAAGGAAATCAATTCTTGCCCAGAAGGAAACACGCTTGAACTTCGTGGCAGAGATTCGCTGTCTCTGGTTGCGTTTCACCGTTTCACCATTCATCCACCTTGGCTTTGCACGATGATTTTCATTGCCGATCTGCCTTCCATCGTTACCTTCCGATCCGCTACACAGATTTAAATCGACGTAATTATCCAGTCTAGTTATGATCCTGTATCAAATTCACGATACACCCGATACACCGACGCGTATCTCTGAAAGTCGTTTTATATGGTGATAATAATCGGAGTACATACAGCAGCGGGGAAGATCATCTACGATTTTCATCGTCTGCCATCATCGAACCACAGGATACCGGCGTTTTGCCATACTGCCTGGCACAGCAGTATTGTGGATAATTAAGGACGGCCGAGAAGTATTATTATTAATCATCGTTAAATCCAGCTTAGTCGTGTTCCTAATTCCGAGTTCCCGTTAACTGGTGGTAGCTGCTGGCGTGGTCTCCGAGGCGTTTCTCCGCGAGCATTTATTCCCATGTTGATACATCGATGATACCGGCAGAGGATGTATAAGGTTGGATGTATAGGAGCCGTGTATACACAGAAAATTCCTACCGTGTGTACACCAGACGGACGAGTTAACTATAATGCGAGTAACGTGCTGTAACTCGGTCGTGCGTGCGTGTGTGTGTTTGTATCGCTGCCAGCATGTAACACTGTAGATTTATTCGCAATTTTCTGCGATAGCGGCCGTGCCTCCTCTCTTTTTGATACATACGAGAGGAAGTCGGTAACCTCTCGAATGAAGCAGGTGCAGTGGCTTGCCTGGGCCCTCTTATATTTTGACGATTAGTTCTGGACCGAGCTTCTTCGACGCACGGAGACTGCTGTTTCAGCTCCTTTCCCTCGGACAGGGCCGCACCGTGCCTCCAAACATGGAACTCGGCTGTATTCGCTTCGTGCCATAGGATGAGAGTCAAATTTCCAAGTTTGTTCTTTATTTTCTTTTCTTTTCTTTCTTTTCATTTCCTTTCGTATCGTTTCGTCGTCGAATTTTACTCGCCGCGAGAATGGATACGTCGAGGCTTTCATTGCCGGCGAACGATAGGCGGAATACAAAAGGTATCGATACGGGCAACCATTCGAAACGGCGGTACCACCGGATGAAACGCGTACCGTTTATTCCCCGGTGCTCCTTCCTGTGTACCTTGCATAAACATCTCGCAATAATATTTTACGCAGCCGCTCGTAAAGAAAGTTTATGACCGGCCATTTTCCCGCGCCGTTTCCCTTTCTTTCTTCCGCCAGGTTGGCCAGAACCTTGTTAATGACCATACTAATTTCGACGTAAGTGCCTATCATTCTTGGCGCGCGTATCGCCGCGACATGCCGCGCCTTTGCATTCGCGATCCAGCTTTCCCCCGGGCGCGATACACGCCCGACTAAAGCGATGAACGAACATCGTAGAAACCGGAAACCCTCCGTCGCACTTGCAATTAGCAAGCTGTTATGTCAAATTCCGCAACTCCCCGAGCAACTCTGCAGAGTTTATTAAACTCCTCGAGCTATTACAACTCTCGAAAAATCCGTACGAGCGAAGATGTCTCTTCTCGTACGCGTGACCGTCGTTTACCAATCGAGGAATACCGTCGGCATAGCGAAGAATGTCAAGGGAGGGAACAATTCACGGGAGGGAAGGACATTCCTGAGTGAGCCTCAGCATCCGGCTGAGATCCGATCCTGGAAATCAAGACGGGCAGTCGCCTCGGCGCGGTGGTACCAAGCGACGATGTTGCTGCACAATGCATGCACTTGCCGTCGGGGAAAGGTAGACGGCCGCGACCTTGATGCGCGTGGTTCTCGCGTGCCCGAAGCTGCACGAGCGACCGCGAAGTCGACCGAAGCCGGATAGGCAAGAGCGTGCCTATGTCCAGAGAAAAGTGGATGCCCAGGCCGCCAAGGGTTCTCGAGCCACACTTCTCTCTTTCCCACCTCTCTCTGTCCCTATCCGCCACCCTGTCTTTTTCGCTCTTCTGCCGTCCGGTTTTTTTTATCCTCTCCTTCTCTCTTTCTCACTCTTTCTCTTGCAAGGCTGAGTAGCCTGGCGCGGCGTCGCGTCGTCATCCCTCCTCCGGGCCATCTCCTCGGAGTTCTTGCTCTAGCTCGCCGGCAAGGGGGAAGTTGCTCGTGCTTGAAGCTTCACGGAAGCTGGAACGACTATCGGGCCGCGATAGTCGAGCTCGACTAGCTGCTAGGATGGGACCGGTATTTCAACTTAACCGGCAAGTCATCCGGACCGGCAGTGTCGCTCAACCGTGGCAAAACCTTTCCGCTGCTAGCTTCGAGAATTATGCCTTCGCAGTTTCATCCGAGGAGATCGCCCTCTATCGTTTTAAATTGCACTCGGTACCTGAAGGTACTAGGCAGAGTTTCTTTCGTTTCTGTCTTCGTTTCTGTTGTCCTCTCTCGTTACAACTTTCAATCCTACGTCACCTGGAAGAACATAATTACCGTGCAACGTCCCGAGCGGGGAGAATGGACCTCACCTCGGCAAGTTCGAAACGCCTGCGCCAATTAATTGTCTCGCGAAGTATCAATTCGAGCATTGATCGTTCTACGATATTCAACTCCGATTTTTATTTCGTGTCTTTCGATTCGAAATAAAAATCCCAAGCGTCCCCTTTACTTACGCTCATCGTGAAATTTTCGTCAACTGGCGATCGCTGTTCGCGAGCCAGCATCCTTACAGGAGGTTCTGCGGAAATGGGGACGAAAAACTCGGAGAGAGAGAATCGGCTGAGAGCAGCAGAATAAGAACGGGTAGAGAGATACGTGCCGCGGGCCGGCAGGACGACGCATTGCCATCGGTATCATCCGGAAAATGGTCGAGAGCTTAGACATCTGATATTGACAGCGACGAGATACCTTATCGCGGATACATCGTACATTACGTTTCCAAGCCGAATAAGGATATCGAGGATTGTCCAAATGGAATTTCTTTCTCGTTCCTTGGGATCTCTTCTCGTTGAAGCTCGATCCGCGATACAGAAAATACACCGCGAGGAGAAATTACATCGTGGCTCTGCTGTTGCCGGGCAAATTATCACCGCTTTTGACCTGTCCGTGATCAAAGCTTTGTAATCATCTTCGTCCTCTCTCTCTCTCTCTCTTTCTCTCTCTCTCTCTCTGTCGGCGAAGGTTCATTTCTCTATTGAGATCAATTTCGTATCATTTAACTCGATCGATGCTCCATTAACTTTTTCTCATCGCGGGCGATTAACGCTTTTTGCGTTTGTGTGTTGAACGTTCGTCCTATTGTATTTCGTAATTGGAAGAAGAAGCTGGACGAGGCCGCGTTTCAAAGAATCTCGTAACCTTTCAATAGCCGCTCGATATGTTTTCTTTTGGAGGCCGATTCCCGTTGCTGACACTTCCTCTTGTTTTCTTCGCGTGGTTACGGTTATAATTGACGTGGTTTCGCTCACGAGGCTTTCAAGCGCGCGCTTATTACCAACGGGATGATGCAGTTTCGTTACACCGATGACTTTTATTTCTAGCTGAACTCGAAAGTGGGCGACAAGAAGCGCACTCCGGCGCGACTTTTTCCAAAGCAGCCGTGTAATTTAATGCGTTTTATCCAGTATCCTTGTCGGGACTGATTTTTGTCGGAGCGTCACAGTTTTGCGGCAGCCGACGTTTCGTACAGAGCGAGATAGTAATTTCCTCGTGCGTATTTGCACGTACTGGATTATTATAATTGTCGCGAGAAAAATCCGCGATTCCTCTGACGTATAAAATATATTTCGCAAAATATTTCGTTGAATAATCCTCGGGTTAACGTGTTATAAATCCTCCGGTGCTCTTTGGCCGGCGTATATCTCCTGTGGCGTACCATCAAAGCAATAAATACTCGCGATAAGGCTTGAACAAGCTTCGGAATATTGCACAGATATTTTACTTTATTTTCACCAGAGGTAAAAATATTTTAAACTAGGAGATTATCAACGAAAGTCCTGTCGGAAGAAAAACTCCTTGCGAAAAGAGCTTAATCGACTAGCAAGTTATCGACCAAGAAAGATCTTTTTAATTTGAATCGCGAGCCGAGAACTCGAATAAATGCACACGGTGGCTCGTTTTCGAGAAAGATCAAAAATTAAAGCAAAGATGGTGGAAATAGGCAGACACCTGGAGATGGTTTACGCAATGAGCAACGTCCGCCGGCCTTGGTTCCCGTAGTCGCGAAGCCAGTGACACGACAGCCGATATCACGGTATCGAGGAAGGACGTCTGAAAGGACGACGTGCTTGTAAGAAGATTCGAACCAGTATACGCTCTATTTGTTCATGCAAAATCGAAAGGATGCAAGTGTGCTGTCCTTCGGAAAAGTTAGCTCCGAGCAAGCGACAATAATATTTTAATGGGACCGGTACACGCGATCTGCTCAGCCGGTTCGTGCTCTCGCAACATCCAGTTTCTCTCTCTCTCTCTCTCCCTCTCTCTCAATCGCTCTTTTTCTCTCTCTCACTATTGCTGGATGTTCGTACCTGACTGCGACTGTTGCATCGGCAACTGCAGCGTCTTTTGGCGGATACATTCTAGCTTTTATCAACGTTTAACCATCGGGAAGAACTCTAGTCGAGTGTCGTCAATCCATATAAAGACAACCATGTACAACTGCGACGAGATCGTTTGGATACCCTTTACGGATCCAATTAACACGATCTTTGCTTAATTGACTGACATAACACTTTGATATTATTATTTAGAGTTGAGTCGAGGCAAACAAAGAAAATAAAAAGAAAAAAAAAAGAAAAGGGCGAAAGACTAAGCGACGATCACGTGATTCTTGAGACGACGACGTTCTCTTGATGCGAGATATGTGCTACCAAGTTGCAACGAGACCATCGAGGTTGCATCACGGCTTGCGTCACTCTCTCTCTCTCTCTCTCTCTCTCTCTCTCTCTCTCTCTCTTTCTCTCCCTCGGTCCCAGAAAGTTACACGCCGCAGCTGCTGGTAGAGCGAGGCATCACGCTCGCCTGGCAAAGTTTCTCAGAAGATCTCGGCCATCGGAATGTCGATCAGTCTTCCATCTTGGACAACGATTTTCTTTCTTGCGGGCCGCGCGCCGGGACAATATTACCGGCAGCTGTCGCGCGCGTCACGACCCATCGCGTACCAGTCTGGCGATTTTAATTATATATTATCCTGTCCTATTCCGGAATTGTACGTACCGAATAGAACGCGTTCCCCGATTCACAATCGCGGTTTCAGTACCAAAACTTTCGTTTTCTTCGCACGTGCAACTTGTACAGGATGAGTAGAAAAAAAAGTTCATAACTTTTAGGGTAGATAGTACTCGCCGTAATACACACACACAAAAAATAAAACGCCTATAATAAACATGGGTCGAAAAATTACAGTTTCATAGTTATAAACGATTTTTCGTTTCGATTGAAATACTTGTCAAAGAGTCAGAACACATTCGGGAATCTTTGAAAGAGTGCATAATTCTTTAATGGCATAGAAATAGGAGGTCATGTAGAAAACCTCTTGTAATAAAAAAAAAAAGAAATTATAAAGTAAACTGCTACTTACATACAGTACGATAGCTCTCGAAGCGAAGAAATTTCTTCAACTGAAACAAAAAATCGTTCATAATTTTGCCACTACGAATTTTTCGATTCGTGTTTATTAAGACTTTTTTTCACGTTTCGATGTACTATATATCCTATCTCAGAGGTTACAAACTTCCTTTCCTTTTTTTCTATTCACCCTGTGTATACATACCTACGTCGTATAATTGGAAAGAATTTATATAGAGTTTCCCCGCGTTCTTACATCTTATATCTCCACCATTATAAACGAGCTTCCGGTTAACAGAGATTATAATTGAGTTCCGGGAGTTTGAGAAGCTTCTGATTTTGAGGAGTCGCCGGGAACGGCTGGCGATAAGGTTCCTCTAGGTGATTCGTTGGAAATACGAAGAAATACAGCAGCAACGAGAAAACTTCCCGAGAGACTTACGCGTTCGTTTCTTGACGAATCGCGACGTTACGATTGATCACGCGTGATGCGTAATTAACGCGGAAAGATATTGAGATTTGCGTGGTAAGCTGCGATTTGAGAAGCAACAGGAGGGATCGGAATGAGACGTCTCTGCGTCTATAAACGTGCGATCGGGAAACGTAAATTACCGTGTATCGCGTGAATCATTGCACAGCTCGTCGCTATATTTCAAATGACTTTTAAATGTCCTTCAAGTCGATGATCACGTCGGGGGTATTATCCGTTGATCGTGACCTAGACCAGTGAGCCGCGAAGCGACGAGAAATCAGGTTTTCACTCGTAATCTCACGAGCGATTGCCGCCGTGGATAACACGGCGACAGGTTCATGCCAACACACTTGCTACACGTTGAAGGAACCTTTTTGAAATACAACGTTGGATAAAGGTTGCTCGAGGGGGTAGAGCGAGAACATGCGGTACGCGTGGTTCTTTTCTACCGTTACGAGTTTCTCTGCTCGTGACTCATCTAAAACCGTAACGCTGGTTAATAGCGAACGCCGGTACGAGGCCCTCGCTTCAAGGCCTTTTATCGCCGTTCGCGGCGACGAAAAATAAATCATTAGATAGGGTGGAAAAGTTCCTTTGGTCCGCGGCGCTCGTGATAAAGCGTTTTGCGTCTCGGCTTTCGCGCTCGTATCGGCGGTCAATGAGGTAAGATTGAAAAGGTCTCGAACGATCGTTACTCTCGTTATCGGGCTCTTCAAATGACGCGTATCAAACGCGGCCTTTAGTTTACCGATGGAAGACGCAGTCTCTCGAAGTGACGTCGCTTTTTCTCCCCCTCGGAGTCAGATACGCAACGATTTCGCAGCGAAGAATAATGGCGATGAAAAACATTCGATTAAAGATTTCAAAAGACCGGTGGCCGTTCCGCCGCGACGAAAGATTGAAGGCTCGTGACACCAACGTTGAAATACAAGAGTTTTCTTTCGCGCGTACTATATGTCACTCGACAAATGCATATACTGGATGCAGGGGGGTGCACGCACACGTTGTACGTAACGCATGTAACATGCAGCCTGACGCAAAGAGCGCTCTCTCCCGTGTACATGAAAGTTTAATGCTTGAAAGATAGGGTCAACTTGGAAATTTAATGACGTTTTATCCACGGCTACGACGCCGCCGATGTCTACGAATTTCTATAGCTCGTTCCAGCGACAGGGACGATGCTTTTTTACGATTATAGTTTAATAGACTGCAACGTAGTCTGACAATTAGATCGAACTACGTACTCTCGTCTACTGACGAAATTGAATCGCAAATTGTGGCTCATTTGTCGCCCTAGTTTTTCAAACCGTTGTTTGCAAATAGCAGGACAAAATACAGAGACAGAGGCGCGAGACAACGGGGGGGAACGAAATATCAGAACTTGTTTGCAATTTGTTTCGCGCAGCCGAAAATATAATCTAGTGCCATCGAATATGTTTTCAAATTTACTGGCGTACGCGAGCACGTGCGTTCGCGATCAAAAGCGTCCTCCCCCCCTTCTCTCTCTCTCTCTCTCTCTCTCTCTCTCTCTCTCTCTCTCTCTCTCCTTTTCCCCGGTTTCATTTTTACTTTTTTTTTCTTTTTCTCTTTTCGAAATATCCACGGAAATTTCATTACGTTATTGCTAAATATTCCCGCGAATTGCGCGTCCGTTTCGATCCGTTTCGGTTGTCACTTTGACGCAAATCGAAAATCCCATCCGGGGGATTAATAATGATAATAGCGACGCGCGACACGGAACGGAAAATTGTCGCGACGCGGCGTCCCACCCGTCATACATGCATCCGTCCGCGGCTCCTTTTTCCCGTAACTATCGCAATTTCGGCGTGTAAGTTTCAAGATAAACAAGAAACGTACAAGTAATGAGATGCTCGCAGGCATGTCGCGTCGAGCACTGACACATTAACGTTTTCCCGTCCGCCAACGCGGAACATTAACTTTTCCGGGGGATTTCGAAGCTGCTTGGTGTGCTCGACGCAGCCTCGCTCGCGGCTCATTCGGTGGCAAGAGACAGACGTGACAGAGACAATACGTGCGAATTTCGGTGAAGGGGCGGGGGAGGGAGAGTGACGGGGAAGAGAGCATCGAAACTCCTGCTGGCAAATTTCGAAAGTTTCATACTTCATATTAACGGTGGCCCGTCTGTGATTTCGGACAGCTATTTAGCGGCATCTCGCTTATGTAATTAAATTTAAGCTTCCTCATAACGCCATCAAGCCTCCTCTCTTTCTCTCTCTCTCTCTCTTACGCTTAAATTTCTCATGTGATACCCTCGGATTAAAAATATGCGAAAACAAAAAAAAAAGAAAAAAGAAAAAAGAGAATAAAATGGAAGGAAGAAAGGTCGTCACAATTGGGTGACAGAGGGAAGAGAAAACAAAACCGTTAATTCTACAATTCAAGCGTCATCGCGGTGCGCGGCTGTCGTGGCTCATATATGCGTTTTAATTTGCCTGGTGACGGTGTGATATTCTGAAATTGAATGTTCCGTGTTGATTCGGTCGGATTGGATAGCGCAATTTTCCACGAAAAAGCTTTCTCTCATAATTGGATAGACGTGTATAAGTAGGCTCGTTGTAAATATACGTGGTTTAGTCTCGCAGAAAGGTTCCTGATTGCGACGGAACGGCAAATTGTCCGGCGTAACAATGAGGTAACGAATTGGGCACGGGTCGTCCCTACGACGTACGTACTCGTCCGTTTCGATCGAACGTGTGATTAATTTTTCGACGCGGATGCGATATTTGACTGATACGTACTCCGCGATTGAAGAACGAATAAAAAAGACGAGTAAATAATCGGCTTAAATGTACAATCTCCAGCCGAATTTGCGGGTCGTGTAATTTATATATTTTTGTTATTTTAATAACCGTAAATTATAATTTTCGAGTTTCACACGATGAAACTGGTAATTCAAGCCGTGGGTTTTAAGTAAATTTTAATGGATATATTTAACAGCGCGGTGAAACTAATTTAAAATTTGCCCCGTCCCGTTCCGATGTTTATTCGCATTTAATTCTTTCGCGGGGCAACGGCTCCCGTGCCCGAATTAATAATTTTCTAAAAGGCTGGATTATTCGCTTATCGTTTGGCGGAAATTTGTCAAGTCCCGAAAATAAAATCCAGATATTCGAAGGTACGCGCAGTCGAGTAAATATCCCGTCGATGAAAATTTGCGAAACTTTGCGTTCGGAGCTACCAACGCGTTATATCGATTGTTAATGGCAGCAGCCAGCTTCGGACTAGCGAGGAACATGTTGCCATAAATCATTCTCGCGCTCGAAGCTGTTTCGTCGTTGGCTTCTTTCGAATCGTGCATGGATAATCGTCCTGTAGCCGCGATTCGTGGCTTTTCGACAATGCACTGCAACGGGTGAAAGCCCGCAAACGTCGAGATGCGATCCGGTGGGCACTCCGGCTAACGCCGACCATCGCCATAAAACTGGCATCGATAATGTAACCCGGTGACCGCGCAGGAGAAATGCAAATTTGATTAAAGCCGCGGAACGCAAACGTTCCACCCTCGGCTGAAATCAACGGAACTGAACGCAAACTGAAACGGGAAACCGCGAGCGATTCTTTCTCTTTTTCTCTTTATCGCGCGTTTGCACGCGAGTTTTCGTCAATTATAAACCGACGGGTCCGTAGTTAAGCCGACGTCGGTCGTTACATCGGATTGATTTCCTCGATTTCGCGTTGTTGCGGCCATTATCGCCCCTATGCACCGGGCTGCGCTAATGAAACGGAACGAGGAGATGAGAAAGGAAAGATGGAATACAAAATTCTTTGGAGCATGCTTCTAGCACCGTTTACGCACGAGCAAATTAGTCTCAACGAAATTTCGCAATCGGTGGAGGATCGCTTGAATTTTAATTACTTAATAGAGCGAGACGGGCCGCGTAGGTTTGCTAGATTTAACCGTGCCACGTGATCGCGGCGCTATCCGCTTCTCGCAATCCTGCTTTCGTTCTTAACGGTGGCGGATGTCTTTGAAAATGGACTCACGATCCGCGAGTCTCGAAACGGTCTGGTGGGAGGGATTTAAACGTGCCTGGAGTAAATGAAATCGCGCTGGATGCAGTTAAACGGCATTATCTGCTGATATACACCGAATATAATGGAGAGAACTGCAGACGTTAAAGATCCGGCAATGTTCTCTTAATTTCCCCGTGAGATTTAATCGTTCGTAGTTACGCGTAAAAGGAGGTGGTGAGGGGATGATCGACACACGTGCACTAGCGAGATGAAGCGAGGATTTAGAAAGTATTACGGTCACGTGAAACAATTGCAAAAACGGAAACGCTCTCGGTGTCATCGATCATCCAGCGGACACTTAGTAATCAAGAGCCGTGGATAACTCGCGCTCCTTTTAAGCACACGCATTCCAATTTCCACCTGCGTTCCCCACCGATTTCCCCTCCCCTGTAACAAATAATTTCTCATTGTCTTTTAATTTATTTCGACCCGATCTTTTGTTCTGTTTCGAGCGAGCGATTAATTGCGCGCGGCAGTAGCGCGCTGCCGGCCAGCGAGAAAGAAATTGATTCGAGTCAAACTTTCGTCGTATATCATTTTAGTTGCGGTTGTCCGCTTTAAGTTTCGGTCTCTCAGTCTTACAAATTGAACGCTCTTTCTCCTCAACTTTGCGAGGGAACTCTCCTTTGTCTTTCCTGGTAAAACACAGATTTCTGGTTTATTACTGTAATATTTAGCGAATCACTCCGGGCATTGCAACGTGATGTATGTTTAGCGTATCACGAGTGCAGCTTTTTCACGCGGGATTAATCCGCGTACGTACGAGAGGATTCTACTTCAACAGAAATATTGTCGTGTTTCCTTGTCGCGTTGGTTATTATACGTATATATGGAATATTAATTAAAAAGGAGCCGACTGGCCGGCCGGCTAGCTTTGGTAAACTAATTTGGTTTCTACCAACTATGTACTCCCTGGGCAACGTTGGACCTGCGAAATATCTCTCGCACAACAGCCGTCAGTTCCATTTCACGCGTAAGTCCCGTGATCGCCTCCGGCAGCGAAGTTCCTCATATAGCGTAACAACTCGCAAGGCTATTAGCCAGCCTTTCAAGGAGACCGAGCCCCTTCTGCATCGAGAGTAGCTTTCGATCTAATATAAGACGAATTCCATTTTTCCCCTTTTCCCCTCCTCCCCTCTGCTGTGTATGTCTGTGTGTGTATGTGTTTTTCTCTTTTTTTTACACTGTACCGCAATCGTGAATAAATTAGCAACAGACATACTTTGCCATAGGAGGGAATAGCCGATAAACTTTCGTCTCGCTTAATCTATGCAAATGAATACGTGGACATCGTGGACATCGATTTCCATGCTCGTTCCTTACGAAATAATTAGCGAAAGTCATCGAGATAACGGCACTCGTCTATGTTCATTACAAATATTGCTCTTCCGCGATGGCCAACTCGAACTCGCCGTTTTTAAAATACCACCGAGCGCATCAATCATCGGGGGAATTATGTCAAGAGCAATTGGTTCCCATCAACGAGCAATACAATATATCGAGCCGACACGTACTCGTCCACGCTCTCCACGATTTTAGAAATATCCACTCCGGTTTCTCTCGGTCTGGTTTATTTGGCCGCCAAGCTCTTCTTCGAGAACGAGAAAGAATCGACGATATATATACATATATTTCGTAATAATATTTACCGACGGTAATAAGAGCAAACACAATTATTTCAAGCCGGGCAAACAAAATCGAGGATAGAAGAGAAGCGTCTCGCGAGAGTTTAATAAGCTAATCTAGAAGCAACTGCTCCGCAAACGGACACGCGAGAGATAAGACTCGTCAGGTCGGTGCCGCCATCGTTGGCAATCTCGCGTCTCCTCCGACAACGTTCACCGTACTTTGCCACTCGATTGTGCCCGCGATTCATTCTCTTCCGTCGCTCCTCTCTTGACGTTTGTTCCACGACGCCTTTATCTATCCGCTGTTCTTTTTCTTTTTCTTTCCTCTCTCTCTCTCTCTCTTTCTTTTTCTTTTTTTTTTTTTTTAAACGCTATTACGCGTAATAGCGCAATTTGTGTAATAGCTAGACTCCTCGGCAGTTTCCGTGGCCGTTCGGCTTGGCTCGGCCACGCGAGCAACACGCGATCAGCAACCTGCCTGGACCAGTTCGAGATCTTCTAGGTAGGTCTGGGTGGGGAAAATAACCGGCTGTGATCTCCCCTTACTGTGCGTGTGATTCCACGCTCAAGGGTGTATACGTGTCCGTTAGTTTTTTACCACGAAGGCTGCCGGGGAAACCGAAGAACCAGGCCCGAGATAAGGAGCAAGATGGTAGCAAGGAGGATGGAGAGCCGTTCTCGAAGATGCCGGGAGGCTTGACCCCGCCAAGAATCTCGCATCTGCTCTGTCTTTCCCTCTTCATCCTCCGGCTCGTTTGCTTCCCATCCCTCTCTCTGGTTGTATCGCTCCCTTCTGTCTCTATCTGGCTTAATCCACTTTGATCTTCTCCTTCTTCTTCTTCTTCTTCCTGTCTCTTCTTTCCAGCTTTGTCTCTCCTTTGCTCTCCCCTTTCTCAACCTGATGCTGCTCAGGGACTAATTTACCGACTCCGAGTCGGTTCTACCTGCCAGCTTCGCAACGTCCGGATCGTATACGGGAACAACGTGGTACTTGCGCGCCGATGTGTCGGGGTTTGGGAGGAGGAGCTTGGATTTATGTCCCGGAGAAGTTGTAAGGTCGAAAGGGGAGTGGGAGTTTCGCGATGCTCTTTGGTAAGATTTGTTGTCGTTTTGAATGCGAGACACGCGGCTCGTATCCTGGTTAATAATAACTTCTGACGCTTCTACCAAAGATTTCTACCTGCGAGTCGACTTCCTTTTCATCCGTTTTGTTGAGAGAAATGGAAAAAGAAAGCGCGCGACGAGAATCTAATTAAACGAGCAACATCGACACGATGTTGCGTTTGTGCCGATGAACGTTCGTTTACGCTCGTTCGCGGCGCGCCTCGGTCCCGGTCAAAGAAAGTGTCGTCCTCCACTTTCAGCTTTTTCCACTCGTTGTTGCTCTGCCCTCTTTCGAGTCCTTTCCACGGGATCGCGACCGAGCACGACGGGAGAAAGTGGCGAGGAAACGAACGAAAGGAAGAAAGAAAGAAAGAAAGAAAGAACGCGAGAAGAAAGGGAGGGGAGAGAAAGAGAAAAAAGGAAAAAAGAAACTTTGTACCATTCAGGTGGTCGTACGCGTCTCCGGCCTCTGAGCTGAATAAGCGCGGCGACGACGGGCGGGAACTTCTCTTTAATTCATTAAAACTTTACGCATGACGTTTTAGATATTTATCTCGGCAACCCCTTTTATCCGCTATAACTTCGTACACTTTGAGTCTGCCTCTCAGAGGCCCGACTACACTTTTATTTCTGCGCCACGGTTCCTCTCTTCTTTCCGCGCCCCCTCTTCCCCTTGCGTTTCTGTGTCATTTCCCTTTCTTCTTCTTTCTCTTCCCGCTTCTATTTCACACACCCATTCCGTTACTTTTTCTCTCGTATCCATTTTTTGCCAGTTTATCCATTTCCATCCCTGTGTTTCTTCTCCGACCTTCTCTTTACCACCTGCTCTCCCCTCCGCCCCCGGCTTGCAATTTCTTTTTGCGCTATCGCGTTTCCTCCTCGTTGCTGGCCGCGAGCCGGGCCTCGTCGTTCCGTGGATTCCCAGGATTCGAGAGTGCAGCTGCTGGACCCTGGATGGCTTCTCGAACCATCGATTCGTCTGTCACTTTCGAAAGCGTCGTCGTCGCAGCCTTGGCAGAAAGAAAGAAAGGAGAGAGAAAGGAGAGTTCTCGTCGTGAATGTATGGCAATGTTGTGTAAAAGCGGAATGAAAGTTGGCACCAAAGGGAAGCGCGAACCCGAAACAGAAAAACAAAAAGCACGTATCGACGGTCTGGTTGGAAATGCGATTTCTAACGATGTGATTTTATGTGCAGGGCCCGTGTTTCGCAAACAGAGAAAGAGAGAGAGAGAGAGAGAACACGGAGACGTAACAGGGAAGCAAGGAAGGTGCCTCGGGTAAGCAGACAAAATCAATCTCGAAGTTCTTTAAACTGGCGAGCGCGCGCGCGCGCGCGCGGGCACAGTCGATCGCCCGATTTAGATTTAAATTTCCAGCTGATATTGTTGTCGAGAAGAACGAATTTGTCTCACGATTTTGCGGTGCTCTTTCGTGCCTGTTTTGTTTCTCTTTCGACTGTTGACGTGAACCCCGTTGCACGTGGCAAAGCTGCGTCCATATTTACAGTTCCCCGCAGAGAGGGGAATACGCCTGAAATCACTTCTCCAGGGTACTTTCAATCGAAAATCCGCCCGCTCGCATTGAGATTTCACAGTGACAGTAGGTATTGATAGAGAGAGAGAGCGGAGGAAAAGGGTGGTTTCTTTTGTATGGAGCAAAGTAGACGACCGAGATATCTAAACATTCATTCATACCATCGTATCCGAGTTTCTTTTTCACTAATGACAATTGTAATTTAACTATTTTCAACGACATACATTTCTTTGACGATGTGCATTTCGCAAAATAATTCTCGAATTATTTACGTATTACATTTATCGTAAACACACTATCGCGAAAACTGCGCGTGTGAAATATTTTCCAGCGATTATTTCGCAATGGTTTCCAAGCCCGAAATAGAGCGAATAATCGAAGAATTACGCTCGTAGTTTTCTCCCCCTCTCCTCATTTTTTTTTTTTTCGTCTTTAAACCAGAGGCGCACGATGTTACCGAACGATATTCGATTCGCTGAAACCAAGCCTCTAAACGAAGGACGAACGAGTTTCTTAGCCGTAACCTGCTGTTATGCTCCCGCCGAGGGCTTAGCCGGTTTTGCAGGTTGAAATTGGCTAGCCGTCCGCATTACGGTCATCATTATGTTGCTCGTTTTTGCGGCAGTCCGGTTGCCGGCTCGAAATCCGAGCTATGATACTGAATAACCTAGGAGGCTCACCGAAAACCAAGCCGATCTGAATAATTATATCTTTGCGCCTTGCCAACGTTTCATCTTTACGTCGCGGGCCTTCTGTTCCCTTGAAAAATTGCCTATCGATTTGCCAATCGAGAACGCGAACCGACGTTTCATATCATGATCGCCGACAGTCATCCTAAATGGCGAACGGAATTGAATTTCGACCATCGATAATCAAAGAGGTGTTTCGTCTCGTTGGCGTTAATGAACAGTGGCGGAGTTATTCGGCACTGTGTTATTTGGCACGGACCTTTTTGCATACCGTGCCGACCGCGGAACGTGCGACTTTTGCCGATTTTAGGACGATTAAACCGTGCTGCGGTAGCGTAGCGTTAGTTGATAGAACACGGACGATACACGAGACCGAGTTTAATAATCAGATTTGGGCTAATAATTATACGTGTTAGGCGACATACATTCTGCGTTAATATCCGGCCATCGATTGAAATTACGATGCGAAATCAACGCCAATCGATTAACGAAACGTATATACATCGTCCGGCGAACGAATCTCGGCTGCCAGGCTCATGCATCGCGTCTCTCTCCGTTTAATATTGTCGACCCTTTGTCGACAATATTATAATTACACGTTCGATTATTTTTCAGCCAATTAACGGGTGGCTGACGCCGAACGGTATCTCGGAATTCTGATTTATCACGCAGCGATGAATCTACCTCTCGTTGACATGCAACGAGCTCTTACGTTTCGCCTATAAATCTCTCCTTTTTTTTTGACGATTGTTTAACATCGGACCGCGCTTCGATCGACGGCGTTCGCAACGCAGTTTACAACGATGGCGTCTATAATCTGTATTTTACTTATCGTTCGTTGCGTTTCGTCGTTTACATCGCAGCTTTCCCCCAACCAAATATAGCCAAACGGAATTGAAAGGTTTACAGCGACGAGGGCGCAGCGCACGCCCAATATTCAGACTTCAGCGCGTTTACGTGTACAACATTGAAAAGTTACCAAAAATTTATTGCCGCGAGAGTATCAGCCGATTATGCATTTACGCGGCTGAGAAACTAATTTAATTTGAATCGATATCGAGCTTGTTTACGTCGATTCGCTCTCAAATTACCAGAAAGCGGAGTTGCCTCCTTAGTGCAGCAATCCCTTCAATTATTAGCCTATAAACGTTTGAACGAGCCGGTTTTAATATCGTGTAAATTCTTCGACGAATATCGCGTATCGAGGAATTTGTTGGTGTAGAAGAGCCAATGAAAGAGAGAGAGAGAGAGAGAGAGAGAGAGAGAGAGAGAGAGAGAGAGAGAGAGAGGAGACTCTCCAGCAAGATTCCGTATTTCGAGTTTGAAGGTGCGCGCGTGCAGACGGTTACCAAGCATTCAGCGTCGCGTCGCGGTTTCCCCGTCTGCCATGAAACGGCACGTATTCAGACTAATCGGCCTAAAAGCATTTCAAGAGTGACTCATCGTCATTGCGACTTTCGCGAGCGCTCGCGAAAAGAAGGGGGTGGAGATGCGAAAGGAAAAATAAACAGGGAGGCTCGCGCAGAGTCGCGAATACGCTAGTTTTTCCCCGACCATTTGAAAATGAGCCCCTTGGCGACAGAGGTTCCCCCTCGCTGCGCAATATAAACCCACCGCTCATTGATTCGCTCGAGGGTTACCTTCTTTATTCAGTTAATCACCTGGCTTTTTGTCCGCGCTCGTCGGGTATGTGGGATGTTAAAGAGAAAAAAAAAAAGAAAAAGAAAAGAAGAAAATAGAGGGTAAACGAGCGAATTTAAACGAAGATTACAGGAGAGAGAAACGCTGGTGGTTTTTGATTTCGACGTTTCGCTCCGCTTCAATATCGTTGAAGAGAATTTACTTGACAGGAAGCTCTTTAAAAGCTGGAGAAAAAAGAGAGAGAGAGTAACGAAGTTTCGAAAATTCTTTAAGGTTGACTCACGTTCGTAGTTCCAACTCGCCGAAGATCATACGTGATTCTCTCTCGTGATTCTCGTTCTACGAACTCATTAATGAACTTTATTCTTTAAAAGCGTCTTCTCGTATGGCAATTTAGGTCCGTTCTCTTGGCAAAGATCTCGGAGGGACGAGCGCAAAAGAAAAGTAAACACAGAGAAACGTATCCTTTCCCTATTTACTCGACCTCTATTCTACGACGTTTCGTTGAAAGTGAAAAATTCCTCGTAAGGAGCAGCAATCTCATCTGATCGTGTAACTTTCTTTTTTCCCAATCGGTTGACTTTCCTCGCGATTATCGGCATTTTCACTTTGACCTCATCGGAAAAAAACTTTGCAACTGTAAAAATTAGTCAGTAATCGCGATTCGTTCCTCTTGAGAGTGCAGCAGGAGGTAATGTAACAATTTCTTTCGATCTTGATGACGATTGTTTCGGTAATGAGAGATTGAGTGAAAAGTTCGGAGAAAAAGTGTCTATTTCCCGTTAGCGAAAGCTCGTTGATGATATTTCGCACACAGAATCACTAAACACCTTCGCTTCCTGCGAATGTAACGACGATAGGTGAGCGGATGTACGTAATGCACACAGTTACGCGAGTCCGCGTTGTCTTGCTCGAGAGAGAGAGAGCTGGCACCGTTACGCGTTCAAAATGGACTTTTGCCATTTTCTTAAACGTAACGCCGTGAAATTCAGCCTGTCTGCCCTTTACGCCGCGAGCCTATTAGCGAGAGAATCGATAGTGTCTCCTCCGCGATGTGTTCACGTCGTTTTCAATTCCGCCTCCCAAAACCCCGTTTGTGCTATCGCAGCGTATTCTCGAGTCGAACGCCGAACGTTCCCCCCCCCCCCCGTGCCGTGCTTATTCTCCGAACTAACTTCGAGAATTGAGAAATTCAGAAACGTGTCGATCCGTTTACATTTAGTCTTGCCAAAATTTACCATGTAATAACCGGAGTAACGAGAGAAATTACGAGAGGAAGGGAGGGAGGTAAAGAGCAGGAGATTTGGATCCGTCGGGCAAATCGCAAAGCAAAATTCCCTGTCCCCCCCCCCTCCCCCTCCTCTCCCTCCCCGTCCGCTGATACGCGGATTGCTTTCGTAACTACAGTAAATACAGGGGAAATTTGCATTAAGATTTACATAATCATGGTACGTACATTTGCCTCTAGATTCAATTCGCGCCAGACAATTTCGGCGATATTCCACGTAGCACCGGCGTACCGCGAATCAGCAGTGTCGCGTCGGTGAGGAGCGCGGAGGGGCAAGTGGAATTAATTCTTTGTGGCTGGCACATTTGCTGCGCGGAATTCGCCCGGATTACCAAGACTTCCGTCGGTGGTAAACGAACCTGCAGAGTGGACTGATCTGCCGGAGATCCGTATGCACGTGGCGTTGCATTTCATTAAAGCGGAAGGCGGTCGCGAATGGTGAAAGAAAGTGAGGGGTGCGCGGAACGGGGGATTGAGAGTGGTCCACGTTGCTCCAATTACCCCGGCCTCGTGAAATTCACCGGCGGTCCTCGTTAACAAAGGCCCGGGCGACGTCCACCGAGCATAATAAATTTCAATGTTTTTTCCACATAATTATAATTTGGAAACTTTTTCTATTTCGTTAGACGGCTGTAAATTAACGTGGCGCCGGTGCCGCCTTCTCATCCGTCCGTGGCGTGCTCTCGCCACGAGTAATCTTATCCTCCTTTTCTTACAACTCTTTATTACCGCTGGCGTAACGCGTTTGATAATTTTACGCCGCTGGCTCGCGAGATGTTTCCTTGGGGGTAACTTTCGACAAGAAGACTCGCGCGACTCGACTGTCGAAACGACAGGCCCAACTCTTTTACTGTTTCTCTTTTCTTTTTCTCTTTCTCGTCATTTTGGCCACCATCTCGGGTCTCTCGATCGTTTTGCTTTAACCGCAAAGCCGCGTAGGCCCGCGGTATTTCTTTTTTTCTTTTTTTTTTTTCTTTTTCTTCTTCTTCTCGAAGAAACGCGCGAAGACACACGACAGTCTTTTTTTGTTTTGGCAGCAGTCGGTTTCGCGAGCATCGGCTTTCCTTTCTCGAAAATATCGAGATTCACGGGTTTTGTTTGCTCAACAAGCCCAGGGTATCGCGTGCTCGCAGCGAGGGAAACGCAGACAGCGGGATTGTTCACGCGACGGGAAAACTAGATTTTCGTGTATTTCGTTGCGAAACATTTAGCCCCGGTGCCGCTTGTACCGAGGCGGTATTTATTCGAGAACTTAATTATCCTCGCAATTACTTGCGAACTTGCACGCATGCCGGGATCGAGTGTGTTTGCTCCGCGTAAATTTACATTGTGATGCTGTTTCGAAAGTTCTTCACGAAGATGACGGGGAACTTTGCTATTTCAGCGACGAACGTTGCTGCACGAGAAATTATAGTCGAAAGTTGCTCCCTTACGTTGGTTCTTTCTTTCTACGTTGTCGCGTGTCGTTGCGGCTGTCGTTTGGAAGTTGTCGCAACTCGATAGGCACAAGAGATTGTAATCTTTGATCACTGCTATCGATGCCTCGATTACGACTCGCTGCGAATCAGCTGCTCTCGATTAATAAAAACCGAGGCTGGCAAGAAACAGAGGGTCGCATATCGATTTTCTTGGTTCACTATCGTCGGTTATTTACGTACACGCAATTCTATTCGCTGCCGGAAGATATCGTGCTGGCGCCAGAAGTACACCGAGACACACAGATTTAAATATTCATACGCCTGTGAAAAATGGTAGAACGCTATTTATTACGGTTCATACCTACGGCTGGTACTATTCGGTCAGAGTGTATGCAGAGTTTTCCGCCGAGTCCTTTCTCGTCCCGAGAGCTTCGTCTTGGTAGCGAGCGAGTTGCTCTTGTTTTCCAAACAAAAACCCCGTGGGAAAGAGACGGCGCTATTCGCCGAGTTTAAGGAATTTACTTTGAAATCCTTTTGTTTCTTGTTCTGGCGCGTCCGGGGGCAGATCTGCCGTGTAAAGGGGACACACAAACGGAAAGCGGTGGCTTTGAAAAATGGATTCTTCGTTCTGGCCTGGCGTTAGCGTGCGCGTATTTAAAACCGCGCGTACGAGGCCACGAAAAGAGAAGAGTAAGTAAGAGAGAGAGAGAGAGAGACCATTTAGTCGTCGTAAATCGGTTCAGGAATTTGTTGTAATTAAGTAACGAGGTGAAAACAAAGCGTTAAATAAGCGAAGAACAAACGAAGACCGATGAGAACGAACGAACGCCCCTTTCTTCTACGCCCCTCTCGAAAAGGCAAGACCGGATACGCTCGGTCGAGTGTGTCATTACAGAAGCTTAAAGCGAGACAAGCGAGACGAGCTTCGCCTCCGCCGCGGATATATAGTATAACGGGAGAAAACATCTAGGTAGGAGATAATGCCTTCGCGAGTGGGTAAAACGCGTTACCGCAGACGTTTGCACGAAAAAAGAAGTTAACATCCTGTTTTTAAGAGCGGCTTTGGACGTTCTAATACCCGACTACACGGAGATCCGTGGCTATCGACGATGGTTCTTGCCGTTGGTGTGGTGCACGCGTGGCCTTTCGCCAGACTTCTTGGATTCTCTGCCCCGATTCTAAATTCGAGCTAGCAGGGGATAAAAAGAAAGTTTCCCGCCGAAAGGAACGTTCCGCAAGTTACCCGATGTCGTTCACCTTTGTTTTCTTCGACAGCATCGGAGGAATTTGTTAATCCACCGCCTTCTCTCGCCCGCTTCTTCTTCGGCAGGAAGGATACAGCACGGGAGGATACCGAGGAATGCCACGGCAACGCGAAATAAAACTAACTCGGAGGTTCGATCCGGTGGCGAATGACCATGGCACTCCACCGGGGAAGGTTGGGAGGTGGAAGAACTTTCGGAAGAATGCTCGCTGGCTCGTTCGCTGCCTCTTTTGATTACCGATAGTGCCCTGTCTGCGGTAGAAGATTCGTATTCTCTCGACTTAATTGTCCGTGGAAGACGTGGGTAACCAGACGATCGAACGCGAAGATTAGACGAAAAGTATTTCTTACTTTTAACGGGCAGGCAATTTCAAGATTATCCACGCTGTTAATTATTCTCCAAACATGTTTCTGTATTTGGTTTCACAGACAAACGCGTTTCATCTCCCTCGAAAGTTTCGAGATATTCACCGTCGTTCGAACTAATCGTACATCGAAATAATCGTATTTCATCGTCGAAGCGACATTAACCTCTTGCGGTGGAATGACGTGCCACGCACGTCGAGAATTTTTTTGTTTCAAAATTGTAATATTTTCTCACTTTCAAGTATATTTGAGTAAAACAAACAGGCCAAATAAATAATAAATTTATTACTTCTCGATAATTTCTGTCCGGTGATATCATACCGATTAGTTCAAGAAGATAGCGACGAATTATTGTATACGGTTTGGTCACTCGTTATGGTCCGCAATCAGTTGCCAGCGCAAGTGGTTAAAATCGGGAAGCTGGCAAAACATTCGTCGCGCTTCGTTCTGCGACTTTCACGGTTTTGAAATTTGCGAAATCATCGTCGTTCCCCGATTTTCACGAGTATTCGGAAGTTAGCATCGAAATATGAATGGTAACAAAAGCTGCAGCGACGTTTGCAACGCGCGCTTAGGTAATAAAATTCTCTTGAAACTCGAGGATTTCTTATCCCCCCCCCCCCCTGTTCTCTTTGGCCCCGTCATTCCGCATTATCCTCTCGTTTCTTCCTCCCCCCTCCTCGTTCGTTCCCTTCTTCGCGACTCGCTCTTAAGGAGCTTACTTTCAATACAAGAATCTGGAAACTCGCGCGGTGGGAAGATTTTGCGATCGCTCCTCCTGTTTCATCGTTAAACGTTCGTCTCGCTTGCTTCATCCTCCCTTCGTCTTCGCTCCGCTTTGTCTTTTGTCCTTTCTTCGAGGCCCTCGCTCATCAGCGGCTACTCTCCCCCCTCTCTACTATCTTTCAACCTCCTGCGCCCTCTTCGTCGATACCGAAGCGTTGTTTCAAACCGGCGCGCGCTGTCTGGCTCGTCGAAACTTTCGAATGGACTTGTTTTTATCCCTCCGTCGTCTTCCCAGACGATCATCATCCGTGATGAATCGTCCTCCTTGAATTCAAGACGACACGTGACCGTCGCATCGAGAGGCTCGCTTAACCTCTCATTCTCTCTCTCTCTCTCGCAGGGGACGCCGCACCATGTACGACTCTCGATTACGAACGATCCGGTGCATCGGTGTAAGCGTTAACTTTAGTCTGGCTGCTAAATGCAATTAACCGAGCTTTCCCTTGGATCTCTTCGGCTACGTGACCACGGCGATACACGTAGCCGAGTTCGAGTCGTCACGTTTGAAAATCCGTGTCTCTTTTACTTGTTGCGTGTACATGCATCGACAGCGTGCGGACACCGATAGCGTACAGATCCAGTCGCCATACCGCGTGACACGAATTTCCACGTTCACGAGTCATTTGTTATTTCAATTTATTCGCTTGCGCTACAAGCGATGCTCACGGATGTCGATCTCTGTCGCTGCCTCTTCTTTTCACGTTTTCCATTCTCGGCACTTTTCACCGCGGCGAAACTTCGCGTGTCGCGTCGCATGTATTGTTTATCCGCCGTTCGCGGCACAAACCGTCCCACCGTCGAAAGTTTCATCCGCTCGGCGCTTCATGGCGCTGGATCTTGTATTTTCCCCAGAAGAAGCGTAAAGTTTCGCCTGGCTGCGTTCTTTCTGCCTGCCCGCGAGGAAAATCTTTGCGCCCGTCGTATAATTTCACGGCGCGGGAATCGATCCGAAAACGGGTCGATTCTCATCGTTGTTGAAAAGGATCGCGCAGCTTTGAGAGAATTTCGCGATAACACGACGAAGGTAAGTAACTCGAGTAACGAGGGTTCTCGTCCGTGCGTCACGTCCGCGTCGCGAAAGAGAAGTCGCAACCTCGTCCTCGGTTGTTCGCGTTTGTTAATTGCGACGATCGTCGGAATTACACGATCGACGAGGAGGAGGACGTTTAACGGGCCAAAGAAAACAACGAAACGGGCCGTTCGAGAGTTGGCAAATATTCTCCAAACGGTGAGGTTTCCTTTCGTTCAGTGGAAAACGCGAAACGTTCCCGTCGAATTTTCGATCTTCTCGTGACGTTTTACGACAGGATTGTAAATATTTTTTAACAGTCAGTTCCTCGACGGCTGGTGAAAATTCGTGGAAGTGTTCTGGTGGCTAATGGCTAAAGGAACCTAAACCAGACAAAATCAATACCCGAACGAAAGCTGATGGAATCCCGGATTTCTATCGTGCCATCGCTTTTTCTTCTCTCTTTTACTCTTTGTTCTTGCTCGAATTAAGATACCGATTCGTCGAAAACCTGGGATTCCGGTCTTAAAACACCGTGCGGTATTGTAGTAACGGAGCTTCGTTTATTTTTATACCGAATAATAACAACAACAACTGGTACGCGGTATAATATCTATTAACGTTCGATAAAGCACAACAATAGTCGCGCGACCGATACAAATCCGTTCATTCATACATCAATATATCCCATTCCAGCGTAAATCATTCCGGCATTCTGTAACATGCCATAGCGTGGTCGATTAACGCGGCATTAGTGTGGCAATTAGAATCCGATTCCTGTTATTCCAACATGTTACAATTGACGCGTTATAGCTGCATATTGGGTCGAAACTTTTTTTTTTTTTCTTTTCTTAAAGCCTGAACTTGTGAATGAATGACAAAATAGAGATAAAAGATACTCTTGAGCACTGAGACAAATTTTAAGACTGTGGGAATCCGTAGTGCGATATTAATGCTGCAAACCGACTTCTGATTATTACCATTTTCAGCTATTTATCGATTCTATTTCTATATGCTAAAATATTCCAAGTTACTGGATTCTCCTACAAACAAAAGAAAAGCTATACTTTGTTCATTCTTGACACGACCGGTTATCATAGCGTCGAGGTGACAGAGATCCTCAAAATCTGGACTATCCTGAAATCCTACGAGCATCATCGAGATCGCGGGAACACTCGAGGTCACGGAGATTCTAGAAATATAGTAGATCCCTTGAGGCTTCTGGGTTCTTAAATACCCAGTCGTGGTTTCGTGGAAATTCTCCGTAACATCCGCTTGCAACAAACGTGACGTGATTTATATATCAAATTCCCCGCCAGTTCAGAGCTCACAACGATTCCGCATCGTGTCCTAGAAATGTGACAAGTCTAAAATTTCGGGTTTAGAGTTTGTTGGCTGTTGTAACGCTAGGTCAATCAAAATTGACCACCGTTTCACTGATCACAGGGTGTCAGGTGGTCGTGATTTGCGATTTGAAAAATCTTTTGTCCAGGTAATGGGAGCACTTACCGGTGGTTTGCGCGGCAACGTGGACGAGCGTTCGCGATGCTCGCGTTGTACATGCGATCGCTTTCTCGCACTCGCGCGTATAGCTCACCGAGGCTTGCACCTAGCGAGGTCGAACCTCGCTTCGTTGTTCGTGCGATCATTAGAGCGCCGGCTGACGTCTTATTACGCTCTTTCTGTCGTTTCCATCTACCAGTTCTGGCATATTAATGGCCTTGGCCGGTGTCATTATGAAAACACAGACGAACGAATAGTAGCAGAGGTCTTGATTCAAGGTCTCACAACGTTCGAGCGGTGTCCTCTTCAGTTAGCTGAGGTATTTCGCTAGAAAAAGAAAAAAAGGAGGGAATCGTATCGGACGATTAGACGAGAATGTCTCCTAGATACGTCGAATCCACCCCGTGGGTGGCACGTCGATCTCCTCTAACGAGAAACTTTTATCAAGATCTTTCGGCGAGATGTGTAATTACGAGACATTGCACGATGCTGCCAAGTGTACAATCACCGGGGGACTGGTTTGGAAACCTGTAAACGTAATTTGCGCCGCGAATGGCAATACGTTCTTCGCGTCACAGCCGTAGAAGGGCGCGTTGTTCGTTCTTTTACGTCTTCAACAGCGTCGCGTTCAGCTCCTTTCTTTCCTTTTAATGACTCCGCACGATGAACACGCGTTTGACGATTATTAATAGCCGTTGTTGCGTGTTCTCCGCGAATTCTTGAAGAAATAACAGCCAATGATTCAGTAACACGGCCGTGAATGCAAAATCTTCAACATATTTTCATTTCGATCGACGCTCCGTTTCCCCTCCCCGCGTGTTAAAAGCAAACTGCCAGTCGGAGCTGCCGCGTTTCGTTCACGGAAACGACGAGAGCGATTTTTGTTTCCACCGGTGGCGGAAGTGGAGGAGAGCAGCGGTGTTTTCAATGTTCATGCAGATACGTACATGCATACGTTGGTACGTACATGCCGCTGTTATACCTTGACAATTTGAGCCGTTATTCGATACAAACTGCATCGGATATTCTGGAATTTTGCTCGGCCGGTGCGCGATATGCATGAGGAACACGATATCCTTGTAATGGTATTTGCTCGAATGAGAATCACCCTATGGCAAGGGAGAGAAAACTAGCAACGACAACGAATGTGCCCGGGCTGCTGCGTCTACGGTTCGTCGAAGCGAAGCTCTTTCGCCTCTAATTTGTCTTTCGGTGTTGCCATCCCTCTGGCGACAACGCTGCAACGCTCGAACTCCAAACTACATTATACTGATCTTATTAACAATCAGATACATTTCGCATTCCGTGTCGCGATCCGCCTCCTCCGCGTCGCTGCTGCCTCGCCGCCGCCTCTCGTCTCGCTACTAACGAAACCGTGTAACATTTAAATATAGCGTTTCGCTGCGCGGATATATCGCCTAGCCGTTCTCTCATCGTCGAATCTCTTTTTCGTTTCCCGTATCCGTCGATACACCGGCGCACAGCGATGGTTTCTCGCGAGCCGGCAAAGGGTTTCTGTTTATTGTATCGAGATGGACCGCGTGTGTTCGTTCGTTTCGTTCTTTCGAGAGTCCCCGAGCGAGTGCCCATGTGCACTGGCACATTGTGTATTTTCGAAACGCCAAAGATACAACGGGTGAACGCCATTGCCAGAGGGACCGCAAGGGGAGAGAGAGGGTTATAAACACGACGGGGGCATTACGTAATAATTTTCCTGAAATTGGTTAGGTTGCCGTGGTTTGAAATAAAATTCGGTTTTCCTTTTCTTGCTTTCCAAAGTTTCTTCGTTCGTCGCTCGTGCGGAAACTAATTTCAAGGATATCGCGGATCATTCCGCGGAATTATGTTTCGAACGGGCCCGGATGAAGTTACGCGAGAGAAAAGAATCGAGAGTGGAGAGCGAAAGAGAGAGATAGTGGGGAGTAACGAAAAAACAGGGTAACAGCGGGCATTTTCGCATACGTCAGCTCGTTATAGCAGAATATGCTAAAACGTTCGTATTTGTTGAATCGGTTTTTGTTGAATCGGTTTGTTTACCGGAGTTTCACGCAATAGCGGCTCGTTGCTTTATAAACACGCTGTCCGTCAAACGACACCGCCTCTTTCGCGGGAGAATTATCGGCAAAGTAATGCTCTGCTTTTTCTCCCCGGCGACAGATGCCAAATAAAATTGTTTAGAAATTCCTCCGTTGTTTTGCACGCTTGTTTTATGCGGTGCAACGGTGTCCCACGTTCAATTACCGGTGCCAGTTGCCGAGGATAATTGCTAGTCTCGCGACCGAGTAGAGTTTCTGGTCGGGCTTTCCTCCATTCCGGACAGAAGATCCTTTTAATGAATTGTCAGCTGTATAATTCCTCGTATGTACAGAAAAATATATCATCCTATCTAGGGAGAGAGAGAGAGAGAGAGAGGGAAAAAGGAGGTTATATTATTCACGATATCCCGAGAGAATATTATCAGTAGTTACATCATGTCGTCACGCGAATGCGGCTGCATAGTTCGGTTCAGTTATTTCAGGAAAATCACGCGGAATTATCCGCGACCATTAGAAACCGTTTATTCGAGGCCGATATTATTCAGCACTCCATTGGTGAGGCAATAATAACGACTTGGAACTGCGCGCATCCGGCGCTGTCGACGTCAACGCGGCGTGAAATCGACGTGAAAAAAATCCGCGGAGAGAAACAAAAGAAAAAAAAAAAAAGAAAAATAAGGAAAATGAAAGTAAAAGGAGAAAGAAAGAGTACGTTAGACGGCAATCTGAAACGTCGATGTGAGACATTGGAATGCAAATTGTAGATAGGTCGAGCGTGGTGGATACACTGAACGGGATACGTATCGAGCCCGGGGACCGATAAAAATTGCAGTCTGACGATCGGAGTGGAGATACCGTGGCAAGGGAGAAAATTTCTCCGACGAAGTTTCCTCCTCTCGTGCCAGTGATCTTACGTGAAGCATGTTTCACAGGTATAACGACAGCGAAAGAGGAAACTACAGAAACTCCCGCGGATACTCGTCTGCCCGCTTATCGACTGCCATACATTTTTGAACTCGCATGGGAACCCCGCCGACTGTGATCTTCAAATCCTCCTTATATTGACCACTTCTATAAAGCTTTGTCGTTTCAATTTCCCGCGCCAGCTTCTGTTCGTCTCACCGTCCGATAACTGGAATTCATCCTTGGCTCGTGTTCGTGTCTTGATTATAGTTTTTAGTTTTAAATTGGTATTCGGTATATGGTACATTTGTGTGTTGTTAAGATACGGATGGGTGTCGCCATGCTTCGTTTACTTGGGTTGGCTGCTTGTGTTGATGATGCACGTGAGGGACAGACGGCAACAGAGAAAAGAAGGCAGCAAAAGAATCTTCAGTATTAGAGAGAGTGGCCACGTGTGCTAGCATTTAGTAAGAGAATTATAATAAAGAACTTACATAATAATTAAAACAGGGTCAAGCGATTTTTTCATGGTTGGTGATTTCTTCAAGCCGGGCTAACTCCTTCGAGATATGCCCGATCATGTCGAATTACATAGCTTGATTGGCAGAATAATCGCAACAAGTTGGAGATAATACAGAGTGTTTCGTAACTTGTGGGACCCAATTCGGGAGCTGATTGTATGCCTAAAAATAATGAGAAAAAGGCATATAAATATATGTCCTATCTGTCTTCGTTTATGAGATATAATGAATTTTATGAACAAAGCAAACTCTCTGTCTTCTCCGGCCTCTCTTTGCATAGATCGCAATAGTTGATAATTGGCACATATGATTAATGATTGAATACGTAGTAAAATTTCTGGGGTTCCAAGGCTCCAGGGTTCGTAAGCAAGAATTCGCACTGTTTACAAATAATACTTACTTGATATCTTTCGTTTTTTGTACTTGGTTCCTGTGAACGTGAAGAGAGTTTTGTATCTACCATACTTTTCACTGATGAAGCTAGTTTTACCAGGGATAGCATATTCAATTTTCATAATAATCATAATTGGGACGAAGAAAACCCGCATGTTATTGTGCATTCAAGACATCAACACCAGTTTAGTTTAAAACGTATATATGATAAATTTTTAATTGGACCTTCTTTTCTTGATGGGAAACTAACAGGCACAAAGTGCGTTGATTTTTTACACGCGTTTACACGAAATATTAGAGGAAGTTCCAGGCGACATTAGATTATTCGTATGCGGTTTATGCACGATGGAGATCCGCCGCATTTTAGTCGAGTGGCTAGGCAATTTTTAAATCGACACTTTGCAAATAAATAGATTGGTCGTGGAAGTTCTATTTGCATGGCCTGCTCGTTCTCCGGATTTGAGTCCATTAGATTTTCACTTGTGGAAATGTATTGTATACGCAACATTTGAAATGTATTGTATACGCAACATCGATCGAAAATGCTGAAATACTACGAAAGAGAATAGAGCAAGGCTTCCGACAAATTTGAGAAACACCAGAAATGATACAGAGAGTAACCAGATGAATGACAAGACGCGTGCAGGCTTGTCTTCAAATGCAACATGGTCATTTCGAGCATCTTTTGTAAAAGTAATTAAAAAACAGAAAATTCATTGTATCTCATAAACGAAGACAGATAGGACATATATTTATATGACTTTTTTTCATTATTTTTGAGCGTACAATCAGCTCCCGAAGTGGGTCCCACAAGTTACGAAACACCCTGTATATCTCGCCAGCAGGATAATACGATAAATTATTTTACGGCTACCTCGTCTTGTTGACTCTGCGCATCGTTACGACGAACCGGAGGCGGACACCGTTCGCGTTTGTTCGCCGATCCGGATTCCACGGGTATAGACCGTATTTGCGTAGTCTCTTTATTGCGCATACACGCGGACCGGAAGCCCGGGAAAACTTTCATCGCATCATCGTAACAAAGGGGCATATATATACATTTATATTTATGTATATATATTTGACCAAGACTTTTCCATGAATTTGCTCGAGTTCGTTCTGGATAAAGCTGTGGACTGGGTAGAAAATGCCCAGCGAGGGAGAAAGTTCGCGTCACATCGATTATCTTTGATTCGTTTACTTTAGAGCTTGTTACCTCTCTTCTTCCCGCCCTTTTCTTTCTTTTTTTTTCCCTCGAGGAGCTTAACACGATTAAGTTTCACGGTTGTAAATTACACGCGAGCGAACAACGTTTCTTTGATTAAGGAATTCGCCCAGGGGATTTAGCGAGTCGTAAGGAAACAGGGCAGGGAGATGCGAGGGAGCAAACCGAGCGGAGAAAATTAATGTAGCCGGCGAAATCACGAAGAAATAAATTAGGATGGCGAGGGATATTGGACGGAGGCAACATGATCTTGTGATTTTAGGAATAATAAATTCCGATATCTTTACGGGCGAGCATAAATTTAATAGATAACAGAGTCGGTCGCGTCTTAACTTTATCCAAACGCTCTCTCTCTCTCTCTCCCCCTCTCTTTTTCTGCGAATGTGTCTATCGGATGTTCGGTGAAACTACTCTGATTCGCCGAGCTGGCTCGCTGTATCGTAACTTTCTGGGTTGTCGGTGTCTGCAGGAACGTGTCTCGGTGATGTTCCTTGCGTTACGCGGAATACGCGTTAAAACGCCTTTAAAGATCTTGAAGCCGAAGCCAGTTTCTCCGGTCGTTTCTCCACGTAGTCTTATCTCGCCTTCGATCTTTCGTAATCTTGCAGCCGGACGGAGCAATTAGTATCTACCAGTCTTTAACAATTACCGTGTTTCTCAATGATTCGATTTATTCGTCCCGAAATCTTCGCGAGACCAGCCACTTTTTTTTCTACTTTGAATCTCGTTTTCTTTTTTGAGATTCTTCACCAATTTTTTTTCGAACGTATATTCTTCGGACGTTTCAGGAAAGAGGAAAAGAAAAGAGTACAAGAAAGGTAGCTTTACGATAGTAAAACGTTGGATGTCTGGTAATTTTGCAGAGAAGATACTTTGAAAATCATCCACAGGGATGTGGAAAATGATGAATAAACCTACGTGTAGACGAGTCGTCGAATCGTGAGCCACATTTCGTAGCAACTCTTTCGAGACGAGTTGTCGTTTCGTGGTACCGTTTGACTATTATCGCGACCATGTGATCTGCAACGAGACACGCTCTGTGTTCTTCTCGGTGATCTTCCGCGAACACGCCGCGTCTACCTTTGCAATTGTGCGCAGACAAATCGCTAAGAACAGGGTAGCAAGATTAATGACAACTCTCGTTCGCGATGCGATCAAACGTTGTGCACGAGCACTCACCGCGGGTATTTAACAATTTGCAAACACCGGTTATTACCAATGTTTTCCAAAACGGGGGAAATCCGCTTGAAATTAACCGAATTACCCGCCGCTATTAAACAACAATAATTGCAAAGCACCTGCGCTGGCGCGTAAATCAGTTTCGCGGACGTTCATTGTGCGATTGCTCGTGTACGAAGCGTTTTTACGTACTTCCACGCGGTTAGTCCATTTTATTAACGTGTAATGCGAAAGGCCGGCCCATGCTGCAATATAATGTTTCAGTGCTTTTCCATTTCACCCGCGCTCCGTTCTCCTCGGCTCTCCTCGCCGTGTACGGAAAAAGAGAAATCAATTTGCCACGCTATCTTTCCGAAAACATTATGTTTATGCGCGTACACCCCTCTCGAAAAGTATCAGGACACTTACAGAAAGTGAAATAAATTTGACGAACCATTAGGAAATTGTTATAATTTCTTAAATTTATTTCAAAGTTAGTTATATTAAGCTGGGAGAGGTATACATAGTTTGCATTATGGTAGTAACAACATTAATTTTGCACAAGAAAGTTAAATTTCCTTTTGTCGATATATCTACCGCGTTTTTTAATTATTTGTTCGACTAATTTCGGCATTCGTTTTATTAGCTTTTCTATTGTTTCTGGTTACTGTTTGGTTCCATGCATTTTTGTAGTTTGTTTCCACAAGTCATTTTGGGACACGCTTCGCGGATTTTCCGATCTAATTCATCCCAAATCTTCTCTATTTTTGATTCATCACTCTGTTTTAAATGTTGCAAATAGTCTTGCAGTGTGCTTGGGATCGTTGTCATGCATGAAAATAAAATGTTGACCTATTGATCGTCTCCCAGATGGTATGGCATGATCACGTAAAATAGACAATTGTTCTTTTTTCAGAATATATACCAATACCATTTGCTTCAATACACCCCCAGACCATAATTGACCGCCCTCTGTGTTACAGTCAGGAATTATTTTTCTTTCAGGTCTTCTAAAAACATAAGCTCGCCGCTTGCAATCGAACACCACAAATTTAGATTCGTCGGTCCATAAAACATTTTTCTACTCATCAACTGACCGATTTCGATATTTTTTTAGCCCACTGTAGTCTTTTTACTTTATTCCGTGGTCTTAGCAATGGTTTTTTATAGCTACGCATCCACGAAGACCAACCTTGCGTCAGGTGTCCTAATACTTTTGGAGGGGAATGTATACACGGTCGCGATATCATCGCTGGACGGAGGGCTCTGACAATGATCGTTCAGATACCACGTGTTCTGACCGCGTTACGACACGCGTCCGTACCAACGACGATCGACTAGAAATTATCCGACCTATGAAATTATGAACAGAACCTAGGCTGCGCATCAACAGAGCCGGTTATTTCCTCGGCGTGCGCGACCACAATTTACATTCTTCTTTCATCCTGCTTCATTCGCCACGTCTGTTGATCACGATCAATCGTACACTTGGTGTATATATTGCGTAAACACATGGAGGAGAGTCGAATGGTAAAGGTAATGGTAGCGGTGGACGGCCGAGGGAACGGGTGAAAGCCGTTTGAAAGGAGGAAGGAGGCCATTGCTGAGGTACAGAGCAAGCGGGCCAAAGGAGGAACGAGGAGGAGTACGAGACGAAAGAAGACAGGAGACAGGGAACAGCAGCAGCAGCAGCAGCAGCAGCATCAACGGCAGCAGCAGCAGCAGCAGCAGCAGCAGCAGCAGCAGGAGCAGCAGCAGCATCACTGGAGGAGAGAAGCTACAGAAGAGGGGCGGATAGGATGTTGCGCACCTGCTTACCTCCAGGCGGCATGATACTTCTTGTCTAAGCTATTCCCGCTCCGTGCACCTCTTCCTTCTTTAGTCTTCTGCTCGAAAGTCGACTCTCCTCCGCGATCGAGCAGCAACACAAACTCCCCGCTCGCCGTGATCTGGTTACGCAGATATAGAACCTGGCAAGGATCGCGCGTCCGCTGCTCCGCCGACGCGTCACGGCGACGTTGTCGTTTCAGGCATTAGCACGATGTTGAACAAAGTATACAGAGGATGCGTTCGATGCGCTTTTACGGAAGATTAAAACTGTACGTGGCGGTCTGCGCGACACGCGGCTGTCTGCTCGGAATGCGCGATGACACCTGCCATTGGTACCGGTTCTCCGCGCGAACGTGACAACGCGTTGGTCCTCGAAGAGGGCACACCTCCCGAGACACTTTCGTCCCGATGCAATTTTTCCCTTCAGTTCGACTTCTCGAAGGTGTTCGCGGGTGATGCGTCTGATCAATACGTAGCGGAAGGTTCCCTGCGGGAGTCGAATGGAATATAATGGAATATAATGGTCACGACGGATGTTTCACAGAGCAAAATGGGAATTTTAATTTTCAAATTTCGACAGCTCTGATTACGATAAATAAAAGTTCGGTGATTTCTCTGTCTCGTTACGGAGCGGTAGATTTTTCAAATGTTGAAAATATTTCGATTCCCTTCTTTTTTTTTTTTTTTTTCGTTTTTCCTGCAAATTTAGCGTATATATCTCTCCGTTCTAGCGAAATGGGCAGTGCACTAGAATCACGATATCAATATGTAATATATCAATATGTGTTCACGGAATGCCCAAAGGCAACTGTCGATGTGTACTATCAGATTTACGGATCGTATAAAAACTCAAACGGTAGAAAACCGTTGCTAAATGCTATGTCAATTTGTACAGACCTTATATAACGACGAAACTGACGCGCGAAACGTGCTCCTCTCGCGATGCGTTCGCGGCCGAAAAGAGAATTGAAAGAAGACAGAACCAGCAACTCTGCGAACAGTGGAAAATCGGAGAGTTAACGGGTAAAAAATTGGCAATTGCAATTGCGCTCTTCTTTGAAAATGACGTCCTTGCCAGCGCTGAACGATTAAGATTCCTTTCAACGAATGCTTCAACCCGCGTTGAACGTCGAGTGAAGACGTAAGCTCGATCGTCGAACAAAATCGGCCGCGTGCAAGAAGCAACGACAATACAGTCGACGCACGCGGTGAAGTACATGGCGTGGATTTCAAGTAAAAACTCGCCCCGAGAAATAGACGAAATAAAACACGGAACTCGGCAATCATCCGACCTGGTGCACCGGTGCGTTGTACACATTGCTGCGGGATGAGCTAATAAGCGGTATTAGACCGTTCGCTGGATATAAATCATTGGATCTCAACGAAATCACAGACTCAATGGCAAAGCTTGGTAATTTCTCCCGGTGTCTCGAACCGAGGAATTAATCGATCGTCATAATCGTCGGCTGTGCTTGGATCAGCGGTGAATCGATCTTGCGCTCGCATCAACGTTTGTTCGACCTTTCGTTAAGCTTCCTTTAATCGTTCGTGTGCTGTCGCACAATGTTTTCGATGATTGACGGCGATTAACAACGCTGGTATTAAAGTTTATTGAAATCGCGCGTCAATTACAGACTGAAGCGAACTTCGACTCGAAGATTAGAATTTCCTGCAACTCTCGTCCAATTCTTTTCTAATTTCGCGTCGATTTATAGCTTCCACTTTGGTACAAGCTCCGTGCGAGTTCTAACGATCGCTTAACAAAGAGAGCACGACGAGGTAATATCGCGAGACGTATTATTAAATAACAAATTGCGAAGCGAGAAACAAAATGATGGATCGCGTAGATCGCGTTTCAGCCCTTTCGTTCCTTTTTTTTTTTTTTTTTTTCGTCAAAATTACTCGTAACGCGCAGCTGTCGAAACTCGGAATCCGCGAAAGATGATTTGAACGTCAATATTAATTTCGAATCAGCAACGGAAACGGTAGATTCGGGTATCGGTGGAAATAGAAACGTGATTCCAATTTTTCTGCCAATGGATGTCATTTGAAATAGAAACACGTTCGCGTATCGCCTCGTTCGTCCGCAGAGAGACATACGTAGTTACACTCACACCGGCTCGCTCGCTTATTCATTCAGTTTTTCGTTTCGTCTGATTGACAGGATGATCGTGGCCAGGTGAAATTACGAGTTACGTGATGTCGAAGGAACGGACGACCGCGTCAACATCAAAGGAAGTGACGCTACAAGTTCTAGCTAACCGGTAAGTAATTGAAAGCTTCAAGGATTCCGTCTTTACGTTTTGCATGAAATTATATTGTCATTCCTCAACCTAATAGACACAGGCATGATTTATCGAAAAACTTGCCGATATATATCTACTGGATATTTTTCTGTTTCTCTCTTGTACTCGCAACGAGTGTAATGCTAACAATGTACAGACAAATCTTAAAATCGATCGCGAAATTTTACACGTATTTTGCAAGTGTCAGGTGAGATATCGAGAGGGATCAAATTTAAAAGAGTAATTGGAAATTTGATTCTTCTCGATCACGAGACACGCGCGACAGATACGTTTGTACGTATATTTAGTCGGTTTTAATCGATCCAGCGGAATATTTCACGAGTGTCATTCGATGTTTACGATCGAACAACAAACCAACGAACTCTCAGGAAGTAAGAAACGCCGGATTCTTCAGTATTTGACATTCCGCGTTCAAAGCGAGTTTTGGCAGATTAGCAAACATCTCACGCGTTCACGGTGCCAATTTCGTAGGTAAAAGCGAGCCTTTAGACGTCCGGCAATGAATTTTTATCGTCTTAACACCAGTCATTTGTTCCACCTTGAACGAGAAATGGTAATACTTAATCTCACTAAAAATTCAACCGCAGTCGGTTCACGTAGAGATCCTTTTCTAGAAAGGATATTTGAATGTATTACCGTGGCAGCGGCGCGGCGACGGCGGCGTGAGAAAATTTTCTGAAAATTTCTCCTTATTTGGGCGCGCGGCCACGAGAGAAAATTATTCACCCTCCTTTATCCATCTTGTCGCGCGCCGGAGGAGGAAGAAGACGAAGCTTCTTACGTTATCGTATCAAGCAGCCTATGTTCTTTGTCCTGCAACGAGATCGTTCAGACGAATCTTAAATAAGATTAGCATGTTTCCTTCCCCTTTTGCTCTGTTCTCTCAAGGCTCATCCTCCCAAGGATTTCCACGTCGTCGGCGAAATTTCTCTTTCTGTTCCAGTTGCCTGCGTTCTCTTGCCTCTGTTTTTCTTTTCCTTCTTCTCGCTGTTATATCTCCCGCGGTTATATCTCTCAAAGGACGGATGCTACTTGGCATTGATATTCTTTCTCCCAGCTCGATGCATTATTACGGAACAATCGATGAAACTTTGCGATTTTTCCCCTTTCGCGGCAAGATCATCGAAAGAGAGAGAGAGAGAGAGAGAGAATCGAGAACTATGGAACGAGAGAACAAGTCGTTAAAAGAAGGGATTCGAGATGAAAGTTTCAGGAGTCAAAGTAAACGACGAACTTTCACGATGTTTAATTAGGCTCGTCGAGGAAAATTTCGGAGCGCGAACGGTTGTAACGTTGCGTGAGCGAAAAAAAATGGCAAAAGGGATCCGTCAGATATTTTGCCCAGTGACGGGTCACGATATCGAAAACTACGGAGATTTTGGCGTTCCTGTTGCGGGGATGGAAGAATTTACACCGGTGCACCTCTAAGATTTTCACTTTACGGTTTGCTCGTCTTACGGTTACGGTTACACTTACGGTTTTCTACCCTCTCTTTGCCAAGCCCTTTCCCCTCGATTTCCTCCTTTTTCTCCCCAAGTTTCTTTCCTCGCTCTCCCGAGCTTTCTCCCAGCACTGTGGTCGTTCGCGCTGCGAGTTTGCCTCGCCATTATCTCGCCCACCTTCCCGCGACGAAACCGCGTGTAAAAGCGAAACAAACGATACCAACTTCGTTTCGATAACCACGTCGAGATGAAAAGATGCAGAGCAACGTTGTAGACAGGGCAGTAGCCCTTCTAATTTCGTTTGCCACCAAGAGACTCCACCCTACCATCCTCGCGTGGAGGAAGATTTATCGACTGGCTCGTGAATAGGGGAGGGGAGGGTCGGCACCGTCTTTAGAAAGTGCCAGGCTACCGAAAATCTCGCAGAACCGTATCGCATAGAGATACCGAGTCGAGGCGCGATCGATTTTCCCCGGATGTCAGCGCGATTAGAATTTTGTCCGAGACTATGAAAAGCTGAAGAAGGAGGGCCCGGTTATCGGGGGGTTGGTTAACGAGCACCGTTTCAAGTCCGCCGAGCTCGTTTAAGCGCGCAGGTTAATGGAATTAGTTCGCTGCGGCGAGAGAGCACCGCAGTTTTACACGCCGATAATTGAAAGGATTAATTATGTTTAGGCTATCGATTTCCCATCGATCCGCGAAATTCGTGTGTACAGCAACTCGCACATTTAACTTCCATATATTTTTCAACATGTTCTCTCTCTCTCTCTCTCTCTCTCTCTCTCATTTTACTCCTTTCCGTCTCACGAGAGAAAAGCTCCATTTCCACAGCGCGTCATTAAACATTCCTTTTTTCATATCCATCTTCGATTGAATATTTTATGAGGCCTTTTTAAAGGTGATTCAGAGAATCCCTGATGAAGCCCGGGGAAAAAGTTTCCCCGTCCCTTTTCGATCCTCGTTACCTCCATTTTCCGTCCGTCCCTCCCGCGTCGCTCGAATTCGTGCTTTGTATCGCGAACGAAGAGCGAGGCGCGGAGGGGAAGGCTCGTTCCGACGGAAACTTTTCGTCGCTGCTTTATTCCGGCCTGCCTGTTAGCGCTGGCCGGGTGATAATTATTGAATTACCAACTGTATCAACACCCCGGCCGTTCTCGCAATCGGCCATGAATATATACGTTCACATTTATTGGAATTTGAATGGCCCGCCCCGGCGATAATGCACATACGCGTTCGATTATGAGTTTACTGTTATAGCCGCGGGTTCGCGCGAGTTGCATTAATCAATGCATACAATGGGCACGAAACACGCGAGGTGTTCCGTTCGATTTGAAGCAAACAGAAAGAAAGCTTGAACGATACGTAAGTATATATAGAAAATTATGTAAAGGTCAATATCGTTTGTTCGAATTCGAATTTTGCTTAAGGGGGGGCAGGACAGTTTGACGGGCCTAAAAATCACGAGTACTTTGGAGGGCTAGTAAGAAAAAAGTACACATTTGATTGACACGAGCTTCTGTGGTTTATTTTAACACATTATGAACTATAAAAAGCAACATTAAAAAAGAAAAGAAAAGGGCTTTTATTTAATTTTTTAACGGCATCCTTTTACATAACTTTTTTTTTACATTGCCTATCGGTGTGCACGATTTTAGCCAAACAGGATTAGTTGCAACAAAAAGGCAAAAAAAGTTCGAAAGTAAACAATATTCTCTAGGGATTGACGATCCAATATTTTGATTTTTGTGAAAATTATGAAAATAGCAGCTATTTGTTTTTGATGTATCGAATTTATGCCAAAAATTTCTACGTTTTTTTGTGTATATTTTTCAAAATTATTAAAAATTAAAAAATGTTCGATCGTCAATCCCTAATAAATGTTACACTAAAGATACGTACCAAGTTTCACAGTAATCAGTTGGTTAGATTCCGAGATATTTTGCATACCGTTTCTAAAAACCTAATTTCGAGAAAAACGCGTTTAAAGTTTCAGAACGTCATTTTTTATATGTATCCTTTACTTACTTTTTTTACTTATATATCGCGGCTCGCAGTTCGTACAATTCACAACTAAATTGAATCCAAGTCCCTTAATATTCGATTCACCAAAAGTAATATTTGAATCACATTCATTTTCACTTTATAATACTGCTGAAAGTTGTAAACAGTGATACAAATTCAATTATTCTGTATCCGCGGATTTATTATTATACCCTAAAATGAGTCGTTTAGAAGGCTAGGACTTAAGACTTCAAACTACTATTTAAAACAAAACAAAAAAAAAATAACGATTTTTTGAAAATTTCACACTGTCCTGGCTCCTTAACGAAGAGGTTTCTCGCCGGTAGAAAAATATGTGTAATTTCCAACTTCCAAATATTCTGCGATTCTCGTTTAAAGAAGAAAAAGAGTTCGAGTACCGGTCTTGTTTTTTTTTTTTTTTTTTTTTAAATTCTCAGACTCGACGGAACGGAGCGACGTTTGAAATTTTTGGTCTGGATCGGCTCGTTTCGTCATTAAGACATCTTGTACGGTAGATTTAATTAATCGGACGACCTTTCATTCCCGACTCGTCGATTCGCTTTGAATGTTTGCCCGATGAAAAGAACTTCCCGAAAAAAGAGCGACCGCAAATCACGCTGTAGAGGAATGAACGTTTCACGGGATACAAAATACACATAATGCATCACAGATTCGGAGCGAATTCGTTTCTCGACAAATGTCGCCGATTCACTTCTGCGAGCTACACTTAATTAATCAAACGTACGAACGATTTCTCACCCTTCCCCTTCGCTTTGAATTTCGGGTTGTTAATGAGAAAACCTTTATGGAAAGCACGCCAAACAGTTTTCGCTTCAGCGGGACAAAAAA
>NW_025108652.1:129194-146174 GCF_011392965.1 Frieseomelitta varia
AAAAAAAAAAAAAAAAAAAAAGAAAAAAATGAAAAAAAGAAAGAAACGTACGAAGGAGAATAAATTCGTTCTCCATCTTGCGCGCCGTGATTTAATTAATCAAACGAACGAACGACTTTTTTCCCTCTTCGCGAGTCGAACGATCGATTTCGGTCGACGCTCGAAAAACACCGTGCATCAACACGTTCGCGTTATTTTTCTCAAGAGACTAGCACCCCTCTCCCCTTAGCCGCTCGTCGACCACAAATTATCCATCAGTCGCAGACAGCCCCTCGGCGAAAATTGATTTATTTCGATGGGCGAGGCTCTCGATCGGTGATAAAAGATAAAAGTTTAGCCGACTCGCGTCAATCTGTCCCCGTGTGTATGAACACTTTCCTGGCAATTTACGGCCTTCGAATGCGTCGAATGCCTGAATATTTCGAGGAACGGCCGTAAACCAGTTTTGTGGAAATGTGCTTTAAAGAGCATCGATAAAAACGGGTTGACGCTCGTTTCGAAAACCGGTTTTCGCGCGCGAAACCGCGCTCGATTTTTACCGAACGATCGATCATCTTATCGAGAGCATTCTATCGTTTCCATACTAACAATTGGACAACCGGGCTGAGAATGAACGCGCGACCTCACGCGAGAAATGAAGGAAAAGTTAAAATGCCCGTTGCAATTTTATCGCTAGTTTCCTGGTACCGAATCCGAATTTCATTCGTGTTGTAAAACACCGAGAGGCGAGAAACTGGTTTTCCAGGTGTTAGGTTTGCGCAACTAACTATCGCAACGCTGTAATCATCGTTGAGTTCAAAGATTATCGTCCTTTCATTTCCGTCCCTTCGAGCTAATCAACCATGTGCAAGCTACAGCTACAGCTCGGAATAGTGAAAGGAACGAAAATACGCTTGAAAAAAAGGGGGCAGGAGGGGGGAGACTGATGGCAAGAACAAAATCGCTTGAAAATTTCCGTCGAGCGGATGTTACGTTCGCGTTTTATATACACAATCTTGGCTGAATGATCGACCGCCGGGGTTAATTATAATTCACAAGCGTTAAGCTGATCATTATGGCTGCAATTATAATTGATACCGTGGCAATAATCATTAGGGGACGAGGGAGAACGAATCCGTAAGGTGTTGCAACTTCGCAGAAGAGCGTGGCCGGAACAGAATACTATTAGATCGAAGAATAATAAAGTTCGAAAGAAACGGCGTGCGCAAACTGATTGAGAATTTACTGGCGGTGAAAAATTGCCCGACAACAACCATGAGATCGCGGTGAATTTTATGGAGCGGCCGATGCACGTTTTATAACCGGTTAGAAAGTCTTATATTTACCGCGGTTAATCAATTTTCTTCGCTCGCGGTTTCGCGATGGCTTCTGCCGGAGTATTCTCGTTAAGAATATTAAATTATATACAATAAATTCGCTCTCTAAAACAGCAAGTCATTAAATCACTGTCAAATTTCCCCTTCGCGCGACGCGTAATTAAACAGACCTCGGCGCGAAAAGTCTTCGAGTGTGTAGTTGATTTATCCGGGGAAGCGGCAGTTGAACAACGTTTACGTCGAACGTTTGTACGGTTAAGGTACGCGATTTCTTGAGTATCTGACTAACGTTGCAAAGTATACAAGAAATTAGCATCTCACAAGATGGAAGTATATCAATATTCGATACCGAAAAATCTGCTATCGGTTCACGTGGATTTACCTGAGTATTCGTCCGCTATTGAGCAGAGTTTGCTTCCACTTTATAATGAATAAAATTTTCATCGCATGTCGCATCATGTGAAAATAAATATTGAACGTACGGAGAGATAGGAAAAGAGTAAAGGTGGACAGCCGCGCATAAAGCTTGTCGGTAAATATTTGTTATTTATTCGCATGGTTTTTATACGGAAATTGGTAGTGTATTGCAAATCCCGCTATTTGCCAGATACGGCACCGATCTCTGACGGAATTTTCATCCGACTAAAAAGCGGTTATCAAAGCGGTTATCTGTCCCATCGAGTTTGCAATTAGATGAAATTTCAAATACAATTGCGAGGTCTCGGAATAGCGAAAGACTCGAACGCTGCACATTCTACTTAAAGTAGTTCACGCCGTTAAATCCTCTTTGTTCGTGATCCGATAGATTTTCATTGGCAAAGTAAAGATCGATAAGATAACATGTACACGTGTTACGAAATTTTGAAAAAAAATAGGCTGGGAGTTAATTACGGGGGCTCTCGAATACGAAAGCTGTACACATTCGTGTTGTTAAAGCTCGATAAACCCACTTAAATTTCTTGCTTATCGTTGAGTGTAATTACAGTTTTCCAGATATAGAGACGTGACAAGCATCAAGATCCAAATGTCACAGAAAGCAGCTCGTGCGTTGACAGTTCATTTTATGAATTGATTTCCAGAGAATTTATGATTTTACAGCGAGATAATTACACGTAATATAGAATCCATTAAAGTGGTAACGCGCGCGATAAAGCCAATGGATAAAGTCAACTTTCCATTTGAGAAAAAAATATTGACATAAATGCCGAGGTTATCGTGTCGCGAGATTATAGTTGTCGGAATATCATTATAATTAACGAGACATCAGGTAGAAGCTTAATTTATTATTGTGACTCGAGGGGATCACAGGCACATTAAGAAGAAAATACGAGCGAAATGTCGTTGAGAAAGATCGATGCCGTGCTGAAATTTCGCGAGGAATCAGACATCGTTCGGTAGATCAGACATTTTTATTCAAACCCACCAAGTTTTCTCTGCTTCGCAAACTGCCTCGCAGAGCACCGGATAGAGAACGTAGGGGAGGAGAGAAAAAAGCTGATAAAACGTATCATCGATGACGTGATCGATGCGAAACGTTCGGCGGTGTCTCGAACGACAAGCACAATACTACAGCGTGAAACGCTGGCGAAAGAAAAGATCTGGGAGAGCGTGGAGTGCTCTGCTCGGATGGAAAATGGATTTTTCGTGGCACCGGAAATAACACTGCGAATCGATTGACGTCTCGATCGAGCGTGCGACGTGGCATGTTCGCGAGACGCACATATACATGCACGTACATACATACGTACACACGTATCGTAGGTATAGTACTTGCGCGGATGGATCTGGCGAGGGTGGCGGCGAAGGGGCAGAGGGAGGGTTAGATCGAGGTCATGAAAGCGAGATAATGAGGAAGGAGGTCGCGCGGTTTACTCGAACCGCAGTAGGATGCCTTGCCACTCGCGTAGAAGCCACCACCTGTCGCGATAGCGAAAGGCCGGGTCGTAAGGGCAAACGGACTGTGCGAGAGGAAGGGAAGCGTGCGAGACCGGCGTGGTGGAGAAGGGCGAAGAGAAACGCGACGGGAAGGGTGGAAAACGGTGAGCACGGTATAAATGAAATTAAGGGTAGAAAGCTCGGCTCGGCCGAGGACTGACTGGGTCTCTCTTTCTACACGAGCCTCGACGATCGGAGAGAAGTTCGGATTTTTGCCCCTTCCGCGGGCAAGACAGGGCAGAACCGACAGCGTAGAAGCCTCATATCGGTAGCAATTTCGATCGAGGCACTCGTATAAATAGTCCGGTTGTTGAGAGAGTGGAATGGTCGCCGGATGAGAGGCTGTTTTTCCGGTACAAAGGTACAAAGAACATTCGACGAGGCGGCAACGGTGATATAGACTGGCAATCTAACGACCTGCGCGCGATAACGATTATTGTAATGACAATAGGGTACGGCGTTGCATTGCCGCGTCAGTTGCATTTGCCAAGAATGGCAAGGATAACGAAACTACGTCCAGTTCCAGTTGGTTGACTATTAAGCCACCGGTTTAATAGAATCTACTCGTTCGTGTTTTAATAAACATTAACGTTACGGTCGCTCTCCGTTGGCTATTTCCTTCTGTTCAACGTTTTGAAAAAAATTCGTCATCGAAACTCTTTGCCCGCGAAACTGTTTTGTACCCGCGAATTATTTCGTACCGATCTCGAAGTACCGGATCGACCGGCAGCTTTAGCTCCCACGTGAAACTGAAATCGCGAGACCCGATCGGATGAGCAATCGGTAATGCAGTCACGCGAGCCCCGCGTCGATAAAATCCGACCGAACATTCTCACCTCGAGGACGACTTTTCAATTAAAACCACTTCGGGATGGGGGTTCTCGCCCCGGTTTCCCCCTAGCTCGCCACTCGCCGCGAAGTGAATGAGGTCGCCAAGGGTTGGGGGAAAATCGTAACGCGAAAATTGCTCGTAGTATTCTCGCTGGTGGAAGAGGGAGGAAGCACCGTCCACGGTGAAATTGCGGCGCATAGCGTGCATCCTAAATATTTACCCGGCTCTCGCTGTTACGTCGTGCAAATATGTCGTTTGCGACCGAGAAAACACGCACGTCTACCGTAGCGACGGCCTGTCGCCGCTACACTCGTGGCAAGCTTGATGGCTGCTCGAGTGGCTTGTCCAAAGCCTGAAGGTGCAAATAGCTTGTCTTCCGACTTCCAGCCGACGACAGCTTAGCAAGGGTAACTGTTTTCAGTTACGGTGGTGGTCACTTGTTCCTCGGTTAGGAACTAATGAGATCGGCCGCGTCCACTCCGGCCACCATGATTGTTAATACCGAGCCTGACGTCGTTAACGGAATCGTCGATGAAATTGTCCCTCCTTATCTTTTCGTACTGAAAGGCGAGCGTGCGAAAAATCAGCAAACGTTTGAACAAACCAACAACCACTTGTTTTCGACTTCAGCGTGAATATCGGTTGATAAGTGTCGTTGATGCCTCCGGGATAGATATTTGTCTGCTGTTAATAATAAGCACGTATTGTCGAGGTAAATACAGGAGATTTTGATCGTTTCGAAGAATTTAAGAAGAAATCGAATATCCGAGTTGATTGTTGGTGTTGGTATTACTTTTCTTTCGCTGGCTTTGCATGTTAATTTACAAGAAATGATAACAGAGCCACAATTTTAAACATCGATTTGTAAATAATATTTGCGACTTGATACTGATTCACGATCCGTTACACCAAAAGTGCGTGATCTTATGTCTCAAATACGATCAATTCGTTCAAAGATATTGAATATTTTATAAACTAAATTTTATGAGTCGAACGCGAATACGTTCGTAATTAGCTGTTTTGTTTACAATACTGAAATAGTCATTCGCGTTAATTAGCCACGTTACCATCTTCATTAGCTTTGACGTTCCAAATGGAAGATTACCGTCGTTGAAGCACTTGAGCGAATGTTTCGTAGACTATTGCAAAGAGAGGGAACCGTATACGCGATAGATCATTGCCAATTATCCTATTACGGTTCGCACTACACGAATATCATTCGTGTCGGAGCGGCATTTCATTACGGCCAATTAATTTTCAATTAATTTCAATAAGTTTGTTATAAATTCGAGTGTGGAATAAATAGAACCGATTGATCATTGTTCGGACGAAGGTGATCCGATCCAGTCATCGAGTGAAAGTTGGAACAGTCCGCGTTCGAATCTAGATCGGTTTCATGATATCTCTCGACTTGTTCCAATAATTTATTTCCATTAAAGCAATAACCTTGCGATTTGTAATCTCTCCGAGCAAACTATATCTCGCCGAGCTATTCCTCCATTCGCGTGACAATGGGTCACGAAGTTCGTTCGAATAATGGCCAAAGACCAAGAGGGAGAGAGAGCGAGAGAGAGAGAGAGAGAAAGGGTGGAGGAAAGAGAATTCAAACTAAGGAGCAGCTTCGATCGAGAAACGAACTTTATTCGAGCGTGCCACGATCTTTTCGAAAAAAATTATCCCTTCGATCGGAATTAGGAAGTTTCGAGCTCGCCTCGTCGACGAGCTGCGTTTCCCACCCTCTGGATCGTGCAATCAACGAGGACGATCCTTCAACGTCGACCGGCAGATGACTTCCCCGATAATACAACGATCCCGACTTTGAGCGGCTTAAAGATTATTTTGAAAACACGGGGTCGGGGCAGACTTGGTTTGAATTCATTCAGAACGGGACTTTCTCTCTCTCTCTCTCTCTTTCTCTCTTTCGGTTTTTGCCTCCACTTCGATCCCGATCCGATCCGCGAAAGTCCGAACTTCCGTTTCGAGGCGCTCGCGTACCGTAACGAAAGCCTTTAACACTGATGGCGTGACACCGGGAAGTTCCCCCCCTATAGGAAATTCGAACGGTTACTTTGAGGGATATCTCCAAGCAGGGGCGACTTCGAGGGAGCTTAGGTCAACGGCCGAATTAATGTGCAAACTTCAACATAATAGTTGCTTCTCTCGAGGGTCTTAACTATCGAGTGGTTCCCTAAACTCCTTCGGACAAGTTCATTAACTGCTCGCCCACGTTACGCCGCGTTTTTTTGTTCTCCCGTATCGTTTGAGAATAATTCCCGATCGTCGCGATCTGGCGCAATTTCGCCGACTGTCGACCGTCCACCGGCACCGACACCGGCGGCAGAGCCTACATTTTTCATTCGTCGAATTAACGATTCAGCAGCGGGCCGCTCAATTTCCGAGAGTCGTCGAGGACGCGATTATTTCCCTCCCTCCCCCTCCCCTGCTATCTTGATCGACACCATTCTAAATCGATCGAGATCGTGCAGCATTCGTCTCGCTGTTTCTTCTCGGCTCGGCTCCCGCGCCGATATTCAACCTCGCGGATTAATTTCGAAAATTGGCGAACACGGCAACGCGAATTACAATCGTGTGTTTCGACGCGTGGCCGAGCACCACCAACAAAGGAATTCCTGGCGATCGGGGTTAATTACGCGAGCGTTCGTTCGTCGAAAATAAATTACCGCGAATCACGTCGTAGGATTCCACGGAAAATTCGTGCGGTCTTGGCGGAATGCCCGGAAGAGTCACGCGTCCGTGCCGCCGATTTCGAAATTTCGCGCGCGTCCTAATCGCAATGACTTTCTCGCCGTGTGTGACGATCGACGGCCTGTGTTGTGTCGCGCTGTTCATCCTCATTAATCGCTCAAACACATATGAATGGTGGGAGGGCGTCCCCGAAGCTCGCGCGACCCATCGAGACGAGCACGGTCGACTGCGCACTCTGGTCGCTCGTGAATTAATAAAGGTCAGAAATAGTGAACAGAAATTACGCGCGTAATTTTCACGGTAATTATGTAAAACACAAACGGGTTTTGTCGGCCGGGCGCTGGCGTTTGTTGCTCGGGAGAATGAACCGGGAACGATTCGTTCGCTGGCGAAATCAATTAGGCGGGGACAATGGCCGACGATGCGCGACGATCGTCGTTGCGCATTTGCAAATTGTTTATTATGTATAAATTCGAATTAATGGGCGATCGGTTGTGTGCATCGATTGGCTCTATCAATCTGCCCAGGCTACCAAGACCGTTTAAACGCGTCTCTGTGCGGGCCGGGTGTGCAGCAGTTTCGTCGACTACATCGATATCGATACGTGCAATTTATACACACGAGGATAATTTCGTTCCTTCAGTTTATCGACAATTGCATCGACTTTTTGGTTTCGCACGCCTCGTAACGTACGAACGATCAATCGAGCGAACGGCAGTTTTTGCTTCTCTTTCTCTCTCTCTCTCTCTCTCTCTCTCTCTCTCTCTCTTTCTCTTTGTGCAGTTTTCACGTATCGAAAAACAGCCTGTAAACCTTGGCTACGGTATGGCGTTTGAATCGCGACCTATACTGAGTACGACGAAATTTTTCGTCAGCGTACATTTCTCAGAAAGTATATTGAAATAACCAAAACACTCAATCGCGCTACATTAAACCGATATTATTTATTTATTCGTATTGTGTGCTGAATTGTTGGTGCACATACTAAAAATTTAACAGTAACTTTGAGCTTTGTTTCACAATATATCTAACAGTAAGGCATGGTAAAATTCGAAACGTGGGTTGAAACATAATCCTACGTCGTATTTCTTGCATTCGTAATGTGTCTCCCTTCTTTCGTTATGTTTTCTACACATTGCATATTTGTGATTAATTTATTGCCACACCTTTTCATTTGAAGGCTATTCAATGAAATAACTGTAAAATAATATGTGACTAACGAAAGAATTGTTGAGTTAGAATTCACTTAGGTGTGAGCCAATATTTCTTCGTTGCAACTGTCAATAACATTTGCCGGGCGCTTATTGGCGTCAACGGCAACAGAGAGGTTAAACCTTCCGTCTCGAGGCTCCCGCTGTCGCGGAACTTCCTGATCTCCGTTTCTTGATAAACGCGTCGCTGATATAATTCGCCATTCAACAAGTCTAATATTCGGCAGTCAAACGCGATCTCGAATCAACGAGAACGCGACTGTATCGCGTGTCCGACAATAGCTACGGCTAAATTAGGTACAGCTGCTCCGTATAGTCTCCGTGCGATAGGTAGATAGCGGATGAAATAAACCTCCGTGTCTACGATAGCTTTGTCGAGAGTCAGATACAAGTCTGGCTTTCATCCACCGTTCCAATGCCCTATGATTAGCTAGACAAAAGTAACTCGCCGTTCCGAGTGGATGAATCGAGGTCAACGCTCGAAACGTGGTCGCGTTATCGCGTTAAACCCAGACAAAAATCACGCGCCGATCTTTTCGTTCTTCGTTTCACCCTGTCCCTCTTTTATTTCGTTCGGCGCGCGTCAAACGCGAATAAACACGCTCGCCGAATCAGGCGCGCGGCGACTGCTTCGCGAAAAATCAATTTACATTCAATGTTCAATATCCCCCCTCTTCCTCCACCCCCGTTCCTCCCCGCCACTTCTCTTGTATTAAATGGACGCGGCGTTGCCGGTTTTTGGACGCGCAATCGGCGACTCTTTTTTTTTTTGCAACGACGGCTCGTAAAATACCTAACGTTTCGGGGAGACCGGTGAAAATTATTTAAAGCAGCCAGGGCAGTCGGTGATTTCCTGTTCGTTCGTGTCGCGTCAAGCCGAAATGAAAACAGGCCGATGGACGCGAAAATAAATTGTCTACGATTACCGCGGCTCTTTGTTCGTTGGAAACGAGCGGCCGTTCGTTATTAAGAGCGTGAAGAATAATCGACGGTTAACGCTGGTATAAAGGATGGTAAGCGATGGCAACGAGGGCAAGACGGAGGAAGATTGGAAAGGAGGGAAGCTCGAGAGTTGTTCCGCAGCGGCAGCGAAACACCTCGCAGACATACGAACGTTCGGGAGGCCCGTCGATACTTATTATCGGACGATTTTCATTTTCAATCGGCGCTCGAATCAACCGAAATGACGCGTTAAACAAGGGTAGCCGAGTTAACGAGTTCTTAATGAAGTTTCGCATCGACGAATAATACAGTTAATCTCTGGCGTGCATTGTAATTCAACGCGATTCAATATATCCAGGCTTGCGTGCAAATTTCAACCGGAATTACAATTTTTTCAGACTCGCGAATGCGTTCTGCTTCTCGACTCGACCTACGTATGTATGTGCGACGCGGACTCAGTTAACTGTTTCATTTGCCCGGTTTTTGGTTACGGGTTATATATCGAGTCGTCCTCGCGGTGAACCATTCGTCTTCTTGACTCGCGTGGTTTTCTGCTGTCTTCTTTTCTCTTTTTACTTGCCGGAGCCGGACGAGTGTGTCAGTGGCAACGAAGCGGCGACTCCACGGTGTCCGGTGTCGAGTCGACGCTGGGAGAAAAATGAAAATCAGTATTCCGACGGCACTCAAGTGTGAGAGACACGTGGAGGAAGGGGTGTCAGCATCGACGCATTCGGCGCCGTCGACACGTTTTGTTTCGCCGGCCCTGTGTCAGCTCAGTCAATTAACGTGCCCCCGTCTTTCTATTTCATTTCCGTTGGTTTTGTTTTTGCGCTCGGTGGCACCCCCGCTGCGCCGCCGCCACGCACTATCTCTCCACCTACGCTCCTCTCCGGCTCTTGTCGCGGCCGCTCCTAGTCTCCTTTCGCGCGCTCGCGCACGCGGTTCGCAGCAGCTCGCACTTTGTTTTGATCACGTCACACCGCCAGGGCGTGTACGGATTGTTGGCTTCCCTCGGGATCCACACGACGCAGCTTTTAATTGCGCTCCCAATTAGTGCACGCGCCCGATCAAGAAGCACTCCACCTGCGGGGCTGTGTTCCCAACGAAACACGTGTCCAATTATCAACTCTCACGATCCCCCAATCATCGGGGATCTCACGGTCTATGGGTCTTGCTCCGTTTTAATCCAGGGCCTCCTACGACCTACGTTTCCTGTGCAATTCGCGCGCGCAAAGACGCCTCTCCGCCTTCTCGCGTTTCAATCGCATTCTTCTCTCCCGATTTTTCCATTTTTCTTCCTTTAAACTTCTCGACCTCGTGATTAACAGGCGAATTTCGCGTCGTGCACTTGTCTCTGTTGGTTTATTCTGCGGAAATCTGCGGAGTCGCTTGATAACAAGCTGGTAATTACGTTTCGTTAGCCGAGAACGCTTTTCATCGATCCCGGCGTTAACTTCATTAATAATTCCGTTCAAAGGGCGGAGGAACTCTTTTATTTACGTTCCCCTTAACAGGTAGCAACCCGATCTTCCTTCCATTGTAGGAAGCTTCTCGATGCCTCTTAACCGAATATTCCTGAAAATACGAAGAGACATTTTTCTCCTTCTCTCAGCAAACGTGCAAGGTTGCTTTCGCGTTCGCCGCTACACCGGGCTCTCGTCGAAATTAAGCGAATCGACACATGGATACAGGGCGAACCGTCGTGTTAAATTTTATTCCGCTAACATTCCTTCCGGTTCGTAAATTTCCCTCGGAGACATTGTCATGCATCGTGCCGCGCGTCCTCCGCCGCATAACTCCGCGATCCTTTCCAAAGGAGGATTCTCTTGTATCGTATCCGGGCGATCGATGGGGTACAAGAACGGGCCCGGGACACCGTAAATTCGAGTCGGCGAGCGTTAACTAATTCTTTCCTCGTTCAGCTAACGGCCGATCGTCGCGCGATCACGGCACAGACGCATGAACATCGCGTTTTATTGTCCCGCAGTACGGCCATGAGTACAGCGGCGGCGCAAATTCAGCGAAATTCCTGCTGCTTAAAGAGAGAGAGTTGCAAGTAGCAGGTGCTATAGCGGCTATAACGCTATCCCGTAAAGCACACGCACCTGTAAACGAACAAGCACCAGACGCGAAGCTTAATAAACGCGAAGTTAACCGTTTCCAAGCAGTGCGTGTCGCCGTACCGTAACTCGGAAGCTCGCCGGTCGAAATAAAAATATTTCATAGTACTACGCGCGGGGGCTTGCGGACCAAGAGAGACTATACGCTGGCTACTCGCTAGAACGTATTATACCGCTGCGTAGTCGCAGCAACTCTTCGATTAACCGGCGGAAATATCTCAGGCGGAGGGAAAATAATGGCTCGGCGAGGCGGCGCAAAAAATTCTCCAACGATGCGCGGATTCCGCGTTTAAAGCAGAGTATAAAAAGGAAAAGAAAGAAAGAAAGAATCTCGTGACTTTTGGTTGTTGTATTTTGACGGTAGGTACAGTAGATATGGCAGGTACGTTCGCAACGCGGATTTTCCCGGCCGCTATCGAAAGGTATTTCGGGAATCGTCGGGTAACGGGTTAATTGCTCCCGCGAAATTTGACGTGAAACGTGTCGCCGTCGCGTTGCACGCGACAACGACATCGACGTGGTACTTTATTAACGCCTAAGTCCAATGAGACGCGGTGCACCGAATTCGCTTACCGGTGCATTATTAAACGCGTTGCTCTATAACTATAACTACCAGGCGTATAAACTAACGTATCGGCTTAATTAAAACTTGCGTCGCTTTGTATTCATCGGTTTCGCCTCGCTTCTCGGTTCTTCGATCGACTATTAAAGACAAACAACCGCGGGACCGGGAACTTTTTGTCTCGCGTTACTCTCCCAACGGATCGAACGCTCCTCTTTCCTCTCGTCCCACCGAATTCATTCATTGCTTCTCCATTCACCAACTTTCTCTTTTTCCAACGGCAACGACATGGACGTATATCTTTTATCGGGTGCTCGAGCTCGAAAGAGAAACGTTAAATCCCCGACTCGCGTTTGAATCCTTTCCCTCATTCTTTCCTGCAGTTTAGACTTTCCTTTGTCTCGAGTTTTTCTCTAATTTTTCTCTTCCTCTCCTCTGAAGGAGCCTAGATGGATATAGACGGGACAAAAACGAGAAAGAAAAGAATCGTAAGGTTGGCCGCTCACCACCATACGGAGTATACTAACTAGCTCGCTTATTATCGCGTATGAGACGACGGGTAACATCGGCCGTAGGACGTAGGACAGTACTAGCTTCGCGACGGGGGTGGCAGAGTGGAATGGCGGGGTATAGAGCAGCAGGGACGCCAGGATGACATTAACAAATGACTGCATGGCTGAGCTTCTGCCGCCCATTCCCCTTCCGTCACCCCTGCCTGCTGCAGCCGGCAACCCCTCTAGCTGATTTGTTCCCTCTCTCTCACTCTCTCCCTCCATCTCTCCCTCTATCTTCCCCTCTCGGTTCAACCCCTGCGACCGGGCCTCCGCAGCTTAACCGAGCCGGGACCGCGTATTCGCGAAATCTGGGCAAACTTTTGTCATAAATAAAGGGTAAACAACGCCGTCTACCCCTCCACCCCCTCCTCCCCCCGTGAAACTGCCCGCTGCTCCAGCCTCGTAAGTCACTCCGCCGCCCTCCTTGCGTCGTTCGCCTTTCTGACTTCTTCCTTTCAGCCGCGATACCACTCGACGAACTTCCGTCGCTCTCCAAAGGCTCGGAAAGCGCGAGTTCCAGGTCGCGTCTAGATATCGTTTAATTGATACGATTCTCACGATCCTTGCTCCTTCGTACACCTTTTTTCTTCTCCCCTCACTGTTGTTTCTTCTTTTCTTCATTTGCACCGCAGAACTGTAAATGTAATTTAGTAATGAATCGATTTCACTCCTGACGTGAAAAATTATTTGTCACTCTGCCCTCGTTTTATCGAGGAAGGAGTTTCGCGATTACACGCGGCAGGTCGACGAGGATCCCGAAGCATTTGTCGCGACTACGCCAGCGTGGCGCGTCCACTTAGCGAACGAAAACAAGGGTCGTGACGAGTTATATGACGTATAGGCAGGAGGGAGTAGCAGTAATAGCGGGGCACGGACGCGTGAGAATGCTCGACGAGGTCGTTTAATCGCGATGTTCCCGGTGCTCTGGCAATCCCTCGAAATCATCGGGTTGTAAAGGAATAATAGGAGGGACAAAGGAAAAATCGGTACTTCTCGATGCTCGAGTAAAAAACGGTCTATCCGGGAATGGAAGAAGACTGAACGCGATGCTTATCTGGTCGTCGTCGGTCGGGATAATGATTCGATGTTTAACAGGGCTGACGAGACAATTCTCGATCTAGGAATGGCTCTAGAGAAAGAGAGAGAGAGAGAGAGAGAGAGAGAGAGAGAGAGAGAGAGAGAGAGCACGGTATGTCGCACAGGACGGTGGCGGTGAATGAAAAAGCACGGCGGGGAAACTGTAGCTCGCGCGGGGTGGCGGCCAGAAAAAGCCGACTTTCGAGTCTGTTACGTTGTGTCGCGTCACTTTGGCGGATTAATTCCTGGCCGTCAGACAAATAAACTCGGTCTCAATGCACCGGGATCTTCCGTCCGCATTGAGGAGTCTATGCAGATTAATTGAAGTGTAGTAGTCGAGGCAGCGTCGTAATCACGCCGGGCAAAGGGGATGACGAGGATGAATTTGAAGAAAAAGGGGTGGGGGGCTTGCCGGAGATTAATTGAAACGCTCTTGCCTTGGTACAGCGCGGCGATCATTGCGAAAACGACGTTACTTCTCTCGGCCGAAGAACCTGGCGTCCATTTCTGCCTCTCTCTCTCTCTCTCTCTCTCTCTCTCTCTTTCTTTCTCTCTCGCTGTTCGACTTTGACCGATCACGCGAGTTATTAAGAATATAATGCGCTGGCGATCTAAATGGGAACCGAGGGATTCGCCTGCTGTTAATTCCCCGCAGTCCGTGCAACCTCTTATTAGCAGAGAGTGGCTATTGTGCTTCGATCGTCCTTTCTTTTTTTGTTTCGTCGACAGTAAGAAAGTATATATGTATATATAATGCTTTGCGTTCGACTCTCGGTCGTCAGTCGGAAACTCGAGAGAGGCTCTCTCGTCGTTTCTGATACACGATGGACTGTATATCTCTCGAGAGAACGCTCGAGTCCCAGGAAACGAAAACAGGTGGAAATTCAAGTTGCACAATTAAGACGGATTGTTCGATCGTCGTCCACGATGGTACAATCGTAATTTCATTGTCGATGTCCCTCCTCTCCACCCCGATGTTTTGACGGTCGATCGCGTTCATTTTGTTGAGTGCTCGAGTACGCTCAAATCGGTTGAAAACTCGTCCGGGTTGCATTTATCGGAGAGCCATGGGCCCGGGACACGGGCTAGAGAAAACCGAGGTAATCTGGAAATGGAAGTCTCGAAATATAATAAATATCTTCACGGTGGCGTATCCCCGATCATTTCACGACATCGGAACGCGGGATTATGGATTGTTCACACTGTATCGTCGAGTTTTTCCTAAAAGAACGTTTCGTCACATTTTGCGCACTGCGTTCTCGCGACTCGACGAAAATTCATTTTAATTAACGATCAGATAAGATTAATACACATCTCACGTTTTAAATGATTACGTTACAACCATGTCAGTTATCAGTCGTTGAATAATACGTTCTTTCCTCTCTATTTTACATCGTTACAGACACGACATGTTATCGGTACGAAAGTTCAAGAACGAAAATTGCAAAGTTTTGTCGTCTTGATATATATCGGGCGTTTTACGACAGATCGAGTACCATTCTCCTCTATCGTGGCGTAAACCTAACGCTCAGTCTCTAATTCAATAACAGGAAAAATCTGGGGCGTATTAATAATCGCAGCGACCCAAACTCTTGAAGGATCAATTTTTCCCCATCCTCTTGAGAGAGGCGTCGCACCTGCGATCCCTCGAAACTTTTCCTCGGATAATGCTTTTACCGTGTCGAAAGGCCGAGGGATTGGAAAAACAGCTTGAAGACACGGACGAGCAGTATTAGTCTACACGTGCGACATTTATCGCGGCGGATAGTGGACGCTGAAACGCGTTCCTCTCGCTTCGCGAAACCGCTTGCCTTTCTTTTCTTTTCTTTTCTTTTCATTTCATTTCTTTCTTTTCGCTCCCGCTCCAGCAATTTTTTCGCTATTAATTTCACCGTCCTTTTGGTATGCGGTTAACGGGTGGCTTGTAAAATCAAGGACGGAAGCGGAGAGGGAAGCAAGAGGGCAAAGAGACGCGTTTCGTCGCGTTTTGCGGTCCATGCGGCCATTGTGCGGTCGCCTGGGTATTTCTGACAGCAGGCCTTTCAAATTCATAACGCTTTTCCAATAGTCGACGAATGACGTGCCATCGCGGGGGCCTCTACCTCCGTCGTGTCTTTCTCTGTCGTCCGCTTGCTTTCCTCTTCCCTTGCGCCAACGACGCTCGGCCGAATGTGAGCCGCTTTCGAAAGGGGACGACAAATTAGACGGCAATTTGCACCTTCATAGTCCTACTTGCGGTTTGAACGTCAGAGGTGCTCGAGGGATTTCCAAATGAATATGGCATTGAAACGGTTCCCCCTCCCGACTGATAGTAGGATTTCCTCTCTTTCGGAATATACCGTGCCCGTATATGTGTGTGTGTGTGTATGTCGTTGAATCGTATTACGAAGCGATCGACGCGTAGCTAGATATACATCTACTTTTCGCGCGGTTGAACGTGATTCCGTTCGCGCCGAAACGACCGAGTATTTATATTGAAATACCGTAAATTCCAGTTGTGTTACCCCTCGCGGAGGGTGGTTTCGAAATTCAGATTTATTAATTCGTGGCCGTTCCTTCCTCCCCCCCCCCCCCCCCCCCCCCCCCCCCCCCACCCCCATCTCTCGAGCACACTCTTGCCTGTTTCGCATAAAAATTTCGTCGAGATTTATGAAGCCCGGGTAGGCACAAATTGCCCTCGGGGATCGAGGAATGTTCCTCTGATAGAAGATTCCTCGTTTCGAGGGAAGTCCCTATTTGCGCGGGTCGTAGGTCGAAGCCCTAAGAACGACGATCCTGCGGTGAAAAATGAGGCTTCGGGTGGCCGTTGCCTGCCGGATCGTTCGCTCCAACGAGCTTTCTTCTTTTACACTTTGTCTCTCTCTCTCTCTCTCTCTCTCTCTCTCTCTCTCTCTCTCTCTCTCTCTATCTGTCGTCCCATTACGATCTTTGTACTTCCAGCCGTATCGTCTCAATCGCCGCGCCTGTTTATCGATGAAAAACACCTTGCTCACAGCGGAAAATATTTGACGAGCAAACGCGGCGATCAAGTTGGTATTTGTGCTCGAATCGACGACAAATACAATTTATAATCGGTTGCTCGCAGAGTGGCCGCACGACGCGGTTGATTCCAGCTGAAAACACGAATCGATAGGACTCGGCTGAGAATTCGATTCTAATGAAGAACTCGAAAATAAAACCGCGCACGAGCATCTTCTCAACCTTCCCGCCAATTAAGCTTTCTCGTCTCGTCTCGAAGATGAATCTCGCCGGCTATCTCGCGTTTCGTATCGGCCGTTCTGTTCTTTTCCTTTTCTGCCCATTCTCCCTTTTCGTAGATTTATCGTAGATAATTAATTAACAAGGATCGGCGGCGAACGATCGATTCCGACCGGAGGAGAGACGGAGGGACAACGACGAGGAGGGCTCGTATCGAAAGTTTACCCTTTCGAAAATAACTCGCTCTCAGGAGGCAGGGATTTCAATTTCCCCCGACGACTTTCGTCGTCGAACTTGCGAGGAGCGACCTGGGGAACGAGGAAAAAGTACTTAAGGATTGTGTCGCGAGAATAGCGGCGACGATTGTGAGAAAAGTTGCGCGGGATTAATTTACGAGGGGAGGGAGATGGGTTTGTAGCGATATCACTGGCGAGATCAATTAACGGAGTGAACCCGACTTGATTCGCAAGGGAAGATCCTGTCCGTTTTCTTCTCCTTTCTTTTTTTTTTTTTTTTTTTTTTCTTTT
>NW_025108653.1:0-31117 GCF_011392965.1 Frieseomelitta varia
GAAAAAAGAACTACTCTCGCCTACCCAGCACTATCCAGGATATACCCTCTCATAGCCCGAAATAGCAAACTCAAGAAAAACCTCAAAATCTTACTGTACCTAACATGCGTAAGACCAATAATTACTTATGGATATCAAGTCTGGGCCTCTGCTGACAAAACACACATGAACAGAATACAAAACATACAAAACAAATTTCTTAGAATCATTCTCAATAAACAGAGGGACACAGCCGTAGCACAGCTCCATCAATTAGTCAACATCCCCACGATCAAGCAGTATATTCAAAACTCTTTACCCGGGATCTACAACAACAACCATCGAAACCCCCTCATCAGGGAAACAGGCAACTATCAAGTCGAAAACATATCATTCAAAATCAAGGTCAAATTACCTAAACACGCATTAACCTAACGAACCAAAACCTTCAGATTCAAACTATATCAAGAAACCTGCAAGTTATTTGAAACTTTTCCTGCAAGCCTAATCTCACCTCATCATGCAAACAAACCATATAAATATCCACAAATTAATAATATCAATCTTTATGCAGGTTAAAGGGCACTCCAGGCCCAGGGTATTGCAGACGAGACATTCTGATTAATTAAATAATTAAATAAATAAATTAAAAAAACGACAGTTAATGTTTTGACAATCGCGCAGTGCGCACAGAAGTTTCGGAGCAACCCGTCAAGGTTCGACTATCAAACTCACTCAAGTTTTATCAATCTTCCTCTTACGACAATTTACATTCCTCAATCCTACCAACCTAACCTTAAAACAACTCTATCTTGAATCAGCTGACTTTCATTAACGTTGAAAGACACCAATCTGCTCAACGCTACTTATACGTCGAGGTCAGATCGGCACGCTACACCGTATGAGTTACTGAGATTAATGGTCTTTTCTAATACAATGTAAAAAAATATTTTTGCTAATATCTCAATAACTATGTATTAAAATACAGGTCTAAACCCTACTTGGTGTAATATCTTTTTATGTAGAATTCAATGCTTTATCCGAATTTGAGAAAAAATATTATCTATTCCATTTAAAAAATTGAAAGTGACTTTCATATCTTAATAAAAAAGCAAAACAACTGATATAGTATTATATGTCCCCCTGGAAGCCATGAAACTTCTATCTGAACATTTTTTCGTGCAACAAATATTTTATAAGTTATTTGATGTCGTCATGTTACAAGACTCACCCTGTATAAGCGCGCGAAACGGATTAATATTACTCATCAAACCGAACTACTTAGTAAATTTAAAAATAAAAAGAAACATAATGTTATTTTCATCGATTACATAATAATTCATAGTATGATAAAATATAGTTTCTTGCACCAATTGAGCTATACTTCATGCTCATGTGCATAATATGCTAATGTTGTCAATAAGTTATACATATAACAAGTATTTTTATAAGCAAACAGCTTTTTTCTTAAATTATGATGCTAATTAGAGTCAAAGCTTTCACAATTCATAATATTTCTAAAAATTTGAGGTTTGCGAACGAAAATTGTATTTAAAAGAAAATTTTTTCCAACGTAACGTCGTTTCACCAACTAATGCAACTAAATTCTTCAGGGTGAACTTCATAACGCTAAAATATTTCCAAAAATCTACCGATATAATTAAACTATTATTATATTTCTTTTATTAAAAAAATTAAATTAACTTTAATTTTTAAATTATTTTTCAAATACATAAATTATACATATTTATATAGGATGTTCCAGTATCGGTACAAGCGAGGACGGGATGATTTTACATGAAAAAATAAGTCGAAAATAAAGAATAAAATTTTTTTGTAAAATATTTTGTTTTTGAGGAATTCGAGTTTAGAAATTCATAAAAAATATTAAAATTTGGTTAATTCTAGACGTAACAGAAAAGATTAATTAATAAGAAATTATTTTACGTGAAAAACTAAATAAAAAATGTAAATGACGTTTTCATTAAAGAAATAGACTTCAAATATCACTCTTCAAAGATTGTCTTGACACACGTGTACTTGATAAATTTTCGAACTTGAATTCCCGAAAGCAAAGCTTATAAAAGATTTACAAATACAAATAGATCATTGAATCTCTTATAAAAAGATTTTTGACTTGTTTTCACATATAGAATAATTTCCTATTAATTATTCTTTTCTGTCACATTTAGAATTAGTTAAACTCGAATATACTTGATAAATTTTCAAATTTGATTTTCTCAGAAACGGGACCTTAAATAAAAAAATTTTATTCTTTTCGACTTATTACTTAATATATAATTATCCCCTCCCTGGTTGTACCACCGATGCTGAGACATCCTGTATAAATATGGACAGAAGTTTAGTATTCAGAATAACATTTTTTTGAGTATATAATACATCAATAAAAAACTTATCGTTAAAAAAACCTATCAGTGTTTGGGATGTCGGAACTTTCTCTTCAAAAATTAAACTTTTTGTGATATGGAACTTACATGGAATAAAAAATACAATTACAGTCTCAACGCAACTGACCACACTTTGGACTTAGTAATTGACCAGCGCTTATCTCTGCCAATTCTTGGAAATGGAACTATTACTTTACGTTACGCTACTTTACCGCGTGAAAAATAACACTCGCACAACACAAAACAAGCGATATACGATACCGATATTTCGGCACATTATAATTGTTTCGGATCAAACTTAAGCCAATTTTACTTTAAACAACAAATATAATAGTGCTTGCTTAAATGATTGCTTCATTTTCACAAATAATTGAATATTTCCTTAATACATACATTAATAATTAATACTAAATTACATTAAATAATAAAAATAACAATGGTAGAAAAAATAATAATAAAAAAAGTAAATAAAAATTAGTTTGAATTGTAATAATCTATTATAGATTTTGCATGATTTGCAATTTCTGGTTCTGTTGCATTAATTTTTTGTAGACAATGTAATAATATATCAGTTTCTTCTGCATCTATTCGAGTCGCAGAAAGCTGCGAATGAGAAGATTCTTCTGTAACACCTGTCTCCTCGGTAGCTTCTCTAATTCTTTCTGCTTCTCCACATTCATTGATCCACTCTGTCACTTCTTTATCAGAAATTGTTTCACATGTTGCATCGCACGGAGTAGTTTCCATTAATAAAGTGGCAGAATGCGTCAAGTTTTTTTCAGCTATTCCTGTTTTTTGATTAAGGATTTTATTCCAGAAATTGAATATATTCACAAAGATTATAGTAGTCCATATTTCATTTACTAAATCTATACAATCTTTTATGTTATAATCAGCAGAGAATTCTGATATTTCATTTTCATATTGTAAGACGCGTTGTAATAATTTATGCCAGAATCTTTTTTTTAATTTTGAAATTATGCCCTCATCCATTTGATTAGGAAACTAGAATTGGGCGATAAAAATATGATTTTGAAATGACCACTGTCCTCTGGCCAGTAACATCTATAATTAATAAAACTTTATAATAAGAATTTTCTTATTCATCCGAGCATTTTTATTGTGATTATATATCGGATAAATTATTTTTACAATATTTTAATGCTCTAGGTTTTCTATACTTATTAATTAAAAATAATGGTAATTTGTAGCTTCCGCTTGTGTTTGCACATAAAGCTAATGTTACTCTGTCCTTTTTAATTTTTTTCCCCGGTACTTTCTTTTCATTTTTACTTACTAATGTTTTGTTGAGAAGCATTTGACCCACAATTTTAAACATTTATTTCAAAATAGGCTTGTTTCATCTATGTTGCACATTATTTATTCTTCATACATTATTCTCACTGATTTCATTATCTTCTAATATCTTCGAGAGCTGTATAAATTCTTGCAGCAGATTTATCCGCATCGTCACTTTCATCGTAGATATTTGCAAGGCATAAATTATAATTTTTTTTGAATCGCCAAAACCAGCCTTTACTTAGTATGAAGTTGGATGGGCCGCCCCTTTTTTCTTATAGTGCTATGACCTTTTCTAATAAAATATCATCAGTTATTCGGTCTCCTACTAAACGACGTTATAAAAACCACGAATATAATTTTTTATCTAAATCAGATGTAGATGTACGCATTCTTTTTCTTTGGAGTTTATTCTTCTTCGTTAAGTTAAAAGCGTCTTATCGTTTGATTCGAAACATTATATTCATGTACAAGATTATTTATATTTTCACCTTTAATTTATTTAAAATGTCCAAACGATCTGCAATATCCACTTCTTTACTAGATTTGATTAAAATATAAATGTCACTGTACTGACAATGAGTTTAAAGTCACTCACACCGATAACTTAAACGTAAATCACTCTTGTTTTCTCTTTTTTTCTCTTCTTCTGTCCGTGATGTCCTCAAAATCCTCTTTTATATTAAGATCTTACGTTATTATTTCCAAAGGGCTCTGAAGAGTTATGAAACGGAGGATGTTTTAGACCAATCACGAAGTTTCCAAACCTTTCTCATCATATAGAAATTGTCTCATTGCTTACACAATTCGGATATGCACGTGTTTATGGCTATCTGAATAGAGGCGCTGTCGAATTACGCACGTGAATGATTGATAACAGTGTTTCATTTCAAAAGTGGCAGGCCGCAAAGTTGAACGACACAATACAATTTTATAACTCCAGAAGAGAGTATCAGAATATAAAGTTCTAAAGTATTGCATTTTAAGTTATAAATATGTAACATAGACGAAGAGTGTTCGTGTAACAGGATGTCGATAAACAGAAACTTTCTGAAATTAAAGATTGAAACTAAGACAGAAAAAGATGATGAGCTATTTGACACACCTGACGACACAGATAATGAAGAGGAGAATATCTTGAATAAACAGATAGAAAAGGAGATTAATTGAATATTGAAAATGAGAATAATATAGAGGACCAGTGTATCGAAACTGCTGCTGGGATAGTTTAGGAAGAAATAAAGGAGGTTCCAAACCTGGAAAAGATAGAAAATGCAGTGAAGACAAATAAGATGTACATATATTTATTTATTTATTTATAAATAATGTATATGTAAATGAAATAACTACCATCCATTTTTAATTCTCTTCAAATTTACAATTAAAATGAATAAAAAAATTAATTTGTTTTGTCATTTTGTGAAAGTTGTTTCATTTATTATTTAATTCAGTACCGAATTATCAATGTTCAAGTATGTCTAAGGACTTATGACATGAATGTGCTCCAATTCAGCAAATCAGGAATTTCTAAACCATTTGACCACTTAGAAAACTACATAGGTGCCTCATAAATTTGGTCAGTCTCAAATCCGATGAGGTTTTCCGCATCATACGGTTGTCATGTCAAAAACATGTACGTACTCGAAGGATTGTGTAAGCAACGGAATAGTTTTCAGAAGACAGTCGTTTTCAAAAAAGTTACTCCACCCAGTTGAGTCACTCTCATGGACGGCGATGGGAAATTTTGGACCTTAATACATCTCCAGCTTTAACATTGGAAAGAGTAATTCAAAGCTTGATAGAAAGGGGGAAATCAGGAAATGACCGAAGTTAATAGCATTCAGCAGTAGTATTTTTGAACATAACAGGTATTCAAGCAGAAGTATCAAGACAGTAAAACAATAATTTTTAACATTGATTCAATAATCGAGTAGAAGCCATCAGTCTTATTACACAATAAAATCAAGGCAAAATCAATCATAATTATTCATTTCTCAGTGGATGGTTCCTTCGAACCGGAAGGGATATACGCAAAGGTGTATGATAGACACTACTCGTATAATAAAGTGTAAAAAAATTATATTTAAAGTTTTTTTAAAAGTTTTTTTTTAAATATTGGTCATTTTGAGATATATATGAAGTATCAGTAATATAATGTTAATAACTACTTTTATAGGAATTTCAATAAATTTTCGAGAAATTTAGATTAATTACAATTATTTAATTATTTAATTATTAAAATTAAAATTATTAAAAAATAATTTTTAATCATTAATTATTTAATTATTAATTAATTATTAAAAATTATTTGACAATTATTGCTTTGTTATAATTTGTTGTTTATTTAATTTTATTTAGTTTATGTATATATTAAGTTTAAATATATTCAATTTAAAAAAAAAAGCTAAAATGTTAAATTTCCTTACAATCGAATAATGTAAACAATACTGGAGTTCGCCGCACGTGCCAGGTCTCATATAACAGTTGACGCTCATTCGGCAGTCCCCACTTTTTCTTTCGATAACAATTCCTGCAATACACCATCCTGCTTAATTGACCAGTTTCGGTCCCGACTGTTGGTCAGTTACGTGGGGACTACTGTATATCCTTTCTGCATATAGATGCAAATCTCAATATCGAGAAGGGGAAAAAATATATTTAAAAAAAAAGAATAAAATGTTTTTACTTAAATTATCATTTTTTAGAAAATTAAGTTTAAAAATTGATCTTGAATTTCGCTAATTCTGGATTACACAGCAGTGATTAATCGATAGAAAGTTATCCTACTTATGAAAATATATGAAAAATGTAAGTAAAATTTTCAAGAGGACAAAATTTGAACTTAAGTTTAGTTAAAAATTAATTTAATAAACACACTTGATGAAGTTCTAAATAGAATTTTCTCAAAAATAAAGTATCTCGTGAAAAAATTGTAGTCTACACTTTTGACTTATTTTCACAGAGAGAATAATTTTCTGCTTATTATTTATTCATGAACACTCAAGAATTAGCTAAATTTGATTACAATTGATAAATTTTCAAACCTAATTTTCTTGAAAATGAAATCTTAAATGAAAAACATTTATTCTTTGTTTTCGAGTTATTTTTTCATATAATACAACCCTCTCTTTGATTGCACTGGAACACCATCGTTTCGAATATTTTGATATATAATTCATAAATACATATAGGTATTCTGTTTATGTAAAATGCAAATATTTCGAATCGAAGTTATAAAAAAAAGGTTCTTACAAAAGTTGTTTGATACAAAGGCATACGTTATGGCTTTATGGTATTTTTTGTGGGTAGAGTGGTGAAAATTTCAAGATAACTTGATTTCTTTAAATGGAATCATATAATTTTAAATATAGTAATCAATTCATCTAGGCATTTTCTATAAAAAAAATATTAACCTATTTACGTCGAAAAACATTGATTTAGGAGATACTTTTATTTTAAGTTTATAAGAATACTTCAATGTTTTTAGTGACTATGGAACCGTCATCAATCATAATATTAATATAATTGACTGAAAACGGCAAACACAGAAACATTTAAATCCATTTAAACCATTTGCTTGGCATTTCAAATTACGTTCGGAATTATATTGATCCAGAAAGAAGAGCAAAATTATAAGAATGAAGGATGTAAAAGAATAAAGAGTGTCGCATTTACGTAAATCAGTAAAATTAGAAGTGAATAAAGAAATAAAATCTGATAAATTTTGATAAGTTTCTCAAAAAAAACATTATGACTGACGAAATATTAATGATTTAATATATTATAAAAATATAATTGATAATGTAGCATACATTTAGATCCTACTTTTGAAGGTGAACACTTACGTAAAGAACACTTATGAGAAAAATTTAACTATTAGTTCTGTCGAATATAAAAACATATATTATATTTTTTACATTATAATTTAAGTAAATGAATAATGATTTAATTTAACTTTAGTAATTAACTATCATAGTTTATTTCTTGAACTTATTTTGTAATAATAAAATATGTTATATTCAACAATTTATTATTAATATTTTAAAAATTGTAAATAATTTTTCTTTTAATCTTTGTGTAATATTTTTAATTAATATTAGTATTATGTTTTGTCCAAAAATGTCTATTTTCATTCTAAATAAAATAACATTATTTATAATATTTCATTTACGATAAAATCCATAAATATTAAATTAGTTTAGAATGGGGATGACAAATTTTGAAACTGTACTAAACTCAAATATTAATTTCAAAAATTTTATATTCATTTTAATATTCTTCGAAAAAAAAATAACACTTTTAAGATTCAACAAGTTAGGACATTCTATATATTAGTATATTACATGGCCGAAATACAAATACTTCATACAAATAATTGAATGTATACAGATTTGAAAGGAACAATGAGGATCGTAATTACAATGCAGTGATCAATTACTCGCTGAATTATATCCGTTTAGATCACGAATGCATACATAATTAAATTGATCAGCACAATCAGAATTGTTGTTCCCTGTATTAATACACTGGTTATAAAAACATTTGAAATAAAAATGTTAAATTAATAATTATAGTTATTTATATTAGTAAATGTATCGATCCCAATAAAATGGTGATCGTTGAATTTAATTTCTTTTTTAATCTTTAATTTCTTTTTTTTAAATTGCACAAGGACAGCAGAGTTTTCATTATTGAAACTGATCAGGATACATTTTATACAGACTTGGATAGACAAATAATTGGATTTTTCGAACAATTAAATAACTTTATTTTTATGTAAGATATTTATTTTTAAAATTTATATTCAAAATATTTATATTTTTTCCATTTGTGAACTCACATAATTTACATATTTTTATATTTTTTAATAGTATAATACTAATAATAGTAATAATAATAATAATAATAATAATAACAACAATAATAATAAAATAACAAATAATTTTCTATATGAGAATTTGTTCAACTCGAATAGTGATTCGTTTACATCCATATATATGTTTCTGATATATAAATAATGAAAATAATATAAATATTGAAAATTAAATTGTAAAACAATAGAAAATATAAATAACAATAAATATAAAATTGTAGGATATTTAATAAAATAATAAATTAAAATAGTTGATTTAAAATGAAAAAAGAGATCGATAAAATATTTTAATTAATAAACTGATATACGATAAATTCTTATTAGTCTGGCAAAATTAAATGAGAAAACTATAAGAATCTTAGTAATAATTCCTCGATAACCTACTCAAGGGAACTTGATATATAGCTTAATTATTAGATAACTGAATGCAATAGCTGTTTAAATAAGCAACAAGAAAAATTGATTTCAATCGCAGAATTGTCTTGGGTTAGACTTGACCTAGTGTATTGATTGTGTAAAAATACTAAACTACAAAAGACGTTTATAAATGGATAAAGAGTTCGTATGATCGTTCTATGATGCATATGCCACAATTAATATAATCACTTACAAAGTTAGTAGACAAATGTAACAATATATATATTTATACAATAAGAATAGTATGTAGTAAAATCACACACAAAACAGCATTTTGAAGAGCCATTCTTAAGTAAGTATTACATACTTTATATAATTACTAATCCAAGAAACCAAATCAATCATCAAGAAAATGAATAAAGTACATTTCCATTCTCTTTGATTCGAAAATTCTTTAGCTACATGAAACTCCATATAACGAATGAAGATTCTGAAACTCAATCATAAAATTATGAATTTTTCACTAGCAAAATAAATTAAATAAATAAACAAATTTATATTACATTGAATTTGTCAAAACTAAATAATAAATAAATTTATTTTGCAAATTATACAGGTAATTCCATCCAAATTTCCTACCTCAAATATTTTCGTTATGTTTGAATATAGTAAAATTTTATTAACGGTACTTCAGTACAGAGAGGGCCATAATATAGTAATGATTTTTCCGTAGAAAGAATTTCAGAAATTTCAAAATCGCTTCTAATTTTTTTAAGTAGAATCGTTCTTTCAAATCGATATAGTTTCACATTCTCTATAAAGAAAGTATTAATCTATGCATGTTGTTCAGGCCATTTTCTATAATTCCAATTGTTAGAAATAACTTGTACGAAAGACGTTAGGCTTCTTGTTTACATAAAAGAATTTATTATTCTATATTTAGATACGTTTGAATAAGGACAACTACTCGTGCATTTTTTCATGCTGGTAAGAAATTCCAGAGTTTGCCACGTTCTATCGCGGCTATTGTAACGCAATAACTTATTGTTTTTGCTAATCCGCGTGCCTATGTGCCTCTAGAAACAATTGGGATCATTCATCATATCGATATTTAATATCATCATTTATAAGGTAATCAAACGGCTCGTGTTCCAAAGTAATTGGCCAGCATTTGCCATCACATTCTTATAAAAGCCATTAACGGGAAAGACAGTGCATTTTGAAATCAATACTCAATACAATTTAATGCGATGTATCGATCAGTATGATATTCAATTACAAGTGCGACAGTTAGTGTGACAATCATTTACAAATCAGTCAGTGCAAACATCTTTACAATTATACAGTCTACATTTTAATTATACAGTCCATATTTCAGTACACGGTGATTATCCATCTAACTCAATCGTCTCGAATCTAGATTGCTTGGTTCATAAAGCCAGAACACATATCGAAAATTATTAGGTTTAAAAATATTTTAATTTCAATTCTGTAAAATTTTAGTATCAATAATGAGAAAAAACAAGGGCACTGTTCATAATTGTCTTTGTCTTTCATGCATAAATTTTATAAAAAAGTTAATTTAGAAATCATAAAAGATGATATATATAATATATAAAACACATATTATTTTAATTACTAGGTACATAAACAGTGATTATAAGAACTATTTGCATACCATTGTACACATTTTAACATCAGTAACACTAAAGTAATTTAATAGTACTTTTATATAATTACAAAAATTATATAAAATTTAATACTATAAAAATATAATGATATCACAATGATAAAAATAATTAATAGTAAAATAATGAAATATATAAATAACAAAAGTAAGAAAAATAAAAAATAATAATAAAAAGGATATTTTATTAGAAAATAAGAATATGTGTAAATATTTTTATAATTACACATAATTGTAAATCGACCATTATATTATTATAACCGACCAATCAAATTGATTTAAGGATCTGTAATACTCAAATAAATAATTTTAAAGTTCATACAAATACAGTGATATAAGTTCTATATAAAGCTACTTGAGCATTAGAGAAATGTGATAAACTAAAAGATGCAGAAGTAATTCTCTATCCGAATTCTTAAACAAGTTATGCATACCTAAAGAAAAGTACAAACTCATAGAACATGTGCTGTGTGGAGTATAGAATATGTCCTTGAACTTTATGACACTAGGGATATAAGATTTACTTTGAATCGAAGAACTATAAATTCTATGATTCTGAAACTGCGATTTCAGATTATAAAATTTTATGTTCCTCAATGTCAAAGCGATTGAGACAGGACTTACTATATAATATTCACCAGTGATATGAAATTCAAGATTCGATTTCGTCTTCTTCCAAATTTTAGATGATTCTATGCAATTTCATTCTCATAACTTCTATTCTTATATCTCATACAAAAAATATGTTCGAAAATTTCACGAATAGTAGCAAGCATAATTTCACAGATACTAAAAAGCATAATTCGAAATGTGACACACCAGAATATCTCTTTGAAGTAAATTCATTTAATCTCTTTAATTGTTATTATTTAGCTAATCTGCTAAACTATCTATTCAACTAGAACCAATTTTAAATACCAACTCGTTTAGTTGTACGGCAACTGAATTTTAATTAAAAGTTTTTCAAAATTTCATACCTGTGTATAGGTGTTCAATATAATATATGTATAGAACGGATCAATTTCACATCTCCAAGATATTTTCTCATATTGCCTTCGTCACTATGGAAATTTCCAAACCGTTTTAACAAATTTTTTCATAATTATATACTGGCCAGAGTGAATTTCAAAGCAATTTAATTTATGTCTATGATTCACATCAGCACGCAAAGACGATCTACGAAGCGATGCGGAATAATAAACGAAGCAAACGCGATATTGCACGAGCACGATACCTAAGAGCGATATTTAACGATTGAAAATGCAGATATCTCGAAATTTCGCAACGTAGCTGAACTAGTTTGATCTGATTTGAAATTGATTTCAGATTTTGCCGTCAATCTTATCGTAGCCAGTCATTGTCATTCGACGTTGATTTAAAATTCACTGATAAAGAGATACGATTAAAAATTAAAAAAAAAACACTCTGGATAAAGAATCAATTTAGAGAGTTTTACAAACTTCACAGATTTGCCTTTATGGAATGGAAAAGATATTAATTTTCCATATTACGCAACAATATTTTATCAAAATTGTTTCATAAATTGTCTCCCTTTCATCAAAAATTTAAATTGAAATTGTAAAAATATATTATAGGCTCAATCATCAAAGTATTTTTTTCGCAATCTTTATCCAGTCGTATAAAAAAAATTTTTTCTAATTCATGACATATTTGAAATTTAATAAAATTAAGTTCTGAATAAAACTATTTGGTAACAATTTCTCTTCACATTCAGTAATAATAATTTTCATGATATTTTATGAAAGTATAAAGTATACAATGTTGGAAATATTTTTAGTTTGAATTTCTGTTTACCCTTCTTTTATTAGTCTGTCAATTTTTTTAAAATGTATCTTCAATTTCTAAACGGTGATTACATATCCAAGTGTTATATAATAATAGGTTATTATACTAGTAGCATATGCTAAAATAATTTTGAAAACTAAAATATTTAATAAAAGAAAAATCAAATATAAAAATTATTTTAAGATATGTAGAAAAAGAAACAATCCTAAATTCATCAATTTTTGATCCTAATACTCTTTTGTAGAATGATGAGAGAATTTAATATATCCAAAAAAAAGGATAAATTTTTATTTTAAAAAATAACGTGTAGAAGACGTATTCTACTGACCTTGGGTCTCCTACCAGGGGACGTGTATAAACGTATAAACGTATAGAAGCAATGTGAGGGACGCATCGCTGGGCAGTATTATTAGGCCACCATAAAATAGTTGCGAATATTACTTTATGGGACTAACCGGCCTATCTAAGGCAAAAATGATCTACCTTCCCAATCACATGATTGTTTTTCTACCTTCGCAATCTTGGCTTTATATGAGACCGACACAGTATGCAATGAATCTTCAAAAATATTCACTGATCTTCAATTTTCTGCTGTTCCAAAGATGACCAACATCGACTACATCAGTACGCGAGACCTCCAAAATACCAACACTTCACTTGATACTTAAGTTTCAACCTTTGAGCAAGGAAGTTGAATAAACCTTCTTATTCATCGCAGTGAGTGAACAAGTGTGTACAAAATAAAAATTCGAACAAAGACTCTAAGTGAGAATCGAAACTTCCACGCCTGAAAAAAAAGCATCAGACACAGCTACAAACAACAAAGCCACAATAGCAAACCTGGGCTGCGCACTTGCAGGCAAGGCATTCACATGGACGGTGTAGCTAAGAGAAAAGCCGCTGAAGAACAACTCAAAGTTACTATACCAAGAAAAAGGGCCACGTTCCTCAAATTCATCCATCCATCAAATTCACTTCTTGTCACAAATATGCAGAAAGATATCGAGCACATCAACCAGATATCCCTACCAGAAACAGGTACAGCGTCTTCGCTCTTTGCGTCATCAGCTAGACTCAGGCCTCCAAAACATGGAATCACAAAATGACAAACGCAACCGTAACAAATCTAAGTCTTCCTGTTAAAACACCCTAAAATGTCAAACTTCCGGCAGTCATAGACCATCTAAAACTCCTCGACGTACTTAAATCAAAATACTAGAATGCTTTCCAAGCCAAATTCACGTTAGACAAACTTAAAATAATGTTTACAAACATAAAATATTTTACGGAATTCAAGGCCATGCATCAAAGAAAACATTGAATTTCATACCTATATGATCATCTTCGAGAAAACATTAACCGTAGTGCCCAAAGGCTTAATGACTCCCGCTAACCAGAATAAGTGAAAACATTAGATGCCAGAGCCTAAATCCCATACTGTGTTGAAATGCCGACCCACACCAAATATATAGAGTCACGTTCGCGCTCGGAACCACACTTGCACAAATAAATCATGTTAGATTCATCGAGAATATCAAAATATCTCGGGAAAAATATGAATCCCATAAACCAACGATTCAGTGTTTCCGCTGCCAAACGCACTGTCACACATCGTCAAATTGCAACAAGAAACCAGTGTGTGTCAAATGCGTCGGGCAACATGACACCAGATCCTGTAGCAAAACCCTAGAAACACCCTCAACATGCGCCAACTGCAAAGGCGCTTACCAGGCCAATTATTCCCAATTTTGGCCTAATATTACTGGCTATTCTGGCCAAAAAAAACTACCAGTAAAGAAATAATCCAACATGTGCAAAACATTCTCCCAAACATGCACCTCCCAGCACAGAGATTTTCCCATCTTATCCCAAACAACATCCTCACCACTTCCTCCCTTACTCAAGCAAACCTCAAAACAAGGCAAGGAATATCATATGCAAGAGCCATATCACCTCAACCACCCCCACAGCTTCAGCAAACCGAACATCCTCTCAATCCGAAACTAACAGATCAAATAAACGATATCAAAGCAACATACCTAGACCAGTTCTTAAAAATTATATCGCTCATCCAAAAATATTACACGAAATGCACAAACAACCTAAAAATAGTCCAAGCAACAATACTTATAGTGAAAGAACTAGATAATGAGCAGTCATAAAAACCCTATCAACATCATCTTATGAAACGCCACTAGCGTTAAAAGATATCCGAACTTAACAAATTTTTAATAGACCATAATGCAGGCATTGCAATCATCACCGAAACCTGGTTCACCCCAAAAGGCACTCTTAAATTACCCAATTACAAAGTTATCCAATTACAAGACGGACCACCATTCCTTAACAATAAACTAAGAGCCTGAGTATTAATAGCTGTTCACAAGGACATTCCTATGGAAGATACACCACAACTAGTCACTTCAAACATAGAGGTACTTACCATCAAGATCAAGATCAAAACTACTCCCAAACTCACGGTCGCAGCAGTAAACCCCCCCCCCCCCTCCCTGCCCCAAGTCAAAATAAACCTTTCCTGGACGTCATCGCAATGCCACAAGAACCAGGATTCTACATCATCGACGGTGACTTCAACGCCAAGCACATCCTATGGGACAATACCAAAAGGAATAAAAACGGTTCCATTCTCAAAAATCATTCCGAGTTACACAATTATCAAATTATTCACAGCTCCACTTACACCCATAGGAAACTAAACTGCACTCCCTCCAACACTGACATTTTCCTGTCAAATGTTCCCTTTCCACAAAATTGCCACACAATGTGTCATCAAATCACTTACCGGTGACCCTCTCACAATCCAAAACAATGCAAGACTACAACACCAAACCGCACAAATTGATTGGAACACATACTACTAGATGCTAAATTGAAACACTACTACTAGATGCTGAATTGGAACACTACTACTAGATGCTAAAGTCACTTGGGCCGCAGCGACTACCAAAAGAGTAAATATAGCTTTTCCCACACTCAGAAAACTATACTTGCTGTTCCACAAAAACAGCAATCTCAAGACAAATGTCAAATTAAATCTATATAAAATGTGCTTTAGGCCAATAATAACATACGATCATCAAATCTGAGCTGCAGCAGCAAAGTCACACATTAGCAAAATATAAAGAATCCAAAATAAATTCCTACGTATCATCCTCAAATATCATCCTATGGCACACCCATCCGTGTACTACACGAAATAGTAAACAATTCAAACAATTCAGGATTACATTGCAAACTTACTTGAAACCGCTTATCACACAAAGCATCAAAACCCACTTATCAGTCAAACAGGAAACTACAACGTCAACATTCCATTAAAAATCAAAAAAAACTAACACGCAATTCTACTTCATAAAACCCGAACAGGATCAAAACCCAAAGATAGAAACCAATAATGATATGCAAGTTTTTTGAAATTCTTCCTGCTCATCTAGTAACACAAAATAAAATCACACTACCTCTCCTGAGATGAATTCACCCAACAAATACATCTTTTTATGCACATTAAAGGGTCCCTGCCAAATCCCAGACACTACAATTAAATCAACCACAAGCAAAAAAAAAAAAAAAAAAAAAAAAAGAGAGTGAAATTCCGTGAATAAACGCGGAGTTCCCGTCTCGTTATAAAACTTGCGCCAATCTAACGAGTTTAACGGAGAGTCTCACGTTACACGGTATCGTGTTCGTCAGTTTGGTTTCTGGAGAGTATTGGATAGAGATGGTATTGTGGTATATATTTTTGGATATAATCGATTCTAGGTATCAAAAAAGAAAAAAGAGGAGAAAAAGTATCAGCCAAAAATATCGACTGAAACGAGAAACACTCTCTTCCCCTCCAGACGAGACGCGTTAAGTGGAGTGAACAAGTCGTCGTTTAATAAACGTGTTAAGGAAACCAAGAAACAGGGGTCTCGATGTGGAAGGTTGTTATTTAGAGAGTGTTGCCTGCTGGTGGCATCGTTTTACGAGGACATTTCGTTTCGCGTCTTACGTCAGTCGTTTCGTGACATCATACGTTGATAATAAAATATTCCACCGAATCGAGACGAGGATAACAGATTAATCGTGGCTTGCGTTCGAAAAGCACGAACGATGAATTTGTCGAATAGAGGAATAAACGGAGGGAGTGAGAGAAAGAGAGAGAGAGAGAGAGAGAGAGAGAGAGAGACTCGATGGTGGTTAGAGATCGGCCGACTTTCCATTCTAACTGTGAGTTTCTTGATCACAGTGGTGGTCTCAAAGTCAAGAACGAGAGGCAATCTAGCGCCGGGCACGGTTCGTTACGCTCAATTCTGTCTTTTGTCTTGGTTGTGTGGTCTAATCGAAACCGCGGCAACACATGGCACGTGCACTCGTGCTCGATTTGTTGTCTCTCCCTTTGAGTCATCTCTAACGTTGGCGCGAATATGTAATTACCAAACCACTTTTGCAGTGTCTCCTCTAGAAGCATTATTTAATTTTTAATTTTTGTAATTTTTAACTTTTAACTTTCGTGATTTTTTATTGTTGGATCTATGTCGTTGGGACGAATATATATATATATATATATATATATATATATATATATATATATATACACACACATTTTATCTGTGGTTTTTTAAAAAAAAAATTTCGTTCAACATTCTCTAGATTTAATTTGAATTAAATAATGCATTATTTTATTTTGATATCTCATTATCTTTGGTGGAATAATTATGTATGAAGATGAAAATGATTTTGCTCTAGATTATTTTATCACTTTTGCTATCAGCGTTTGTTACTTGGTTTGAATCATCGAATTATCTTCACAGTTTAATTGTGATCTTCAATGTTTTCCCGTTTTCGAAACACCGATTTCCACGAAATTACTAGAAATATTATTATATAATGTATTATATATTATTATATATTACTAGGAATATATGATATCTTATAATAGATATTATATAATATCAATATTATCATGTTGCGATTTTCTAGTTTTTTACTAAAAATCTGTAACGTGTGTTAGTTTTCTAGTACTTTTCTAAATGCGATACTACATTGTATTAATTTTCTAATTTATTACTAGAAATGATACTACATTATGATACTACATTTTCTAGTCTATTACTAGAAACGATACTATACTATATTCCTTTACTAGTTTAAAATTTTGTACGTGATATCAATAGAAACAATAATGTATTATATTCGTTGGAACTTCTCCAATTCGAAACATCGATTTTTAATTTAGATTAAACTTCTAGTTTGTTACTAGAAATGATTATATTTCGTTCCTAGTTTACAATTTTTCGCCCGTTTTATATCAATTTGTTGGAACAAATTTTCAATTTGAAACATCGATTCAATTTATGCATAAAATCTAGCCATCTGTCCTCGCGCGATAATTTCTCGAAATAAATCGCCCTGTTAAAAATTTATCTATTCGAGTGAATTTTTGTTTTTTTTTTTTATATCTTTACCTTTCAGCGAATAAAAATTAACAAGGACGGATCGATTTCGATTATGTCAATCTGGCTATTGTTGAAACATGTTCGATTTATTTCTGCTTGAAATGGAACGACGTGCCGAAAGATCGGGAATTTTCGGTCAAATAGATTATCACGGCGATTTAGCAATTTGTGGTGGTGGTGCTATATTTTCTTGATTGTTACTCAATTTATAATCTCCGTTAAATAGCTGTGATATTATAAATTTTTCTTTAATTATAATATTAAATTTTTTTTTTATCCATTTTATTTCGAAATTTTTGTTTTATTTATAATATTAAACTTATAATATTAATATTAAACTTATATACTAACTTATAATATTAATATTAAACTTTGTTTTATTTATAATATTAAACTTATGATATTAATATTAAATTTTTGTTTTATTTATAATATTAACAATAATTCTGATATTATAAACTATGTTTAATCTGCATCTTAACTTTTTCGAGTGCTCGCTAAAACTATCACGTAAAAATATATTCCCGCAAGGACAAACGAGGAATAAATTAAGATTCAGATTAATTCATCTTTAAATATATACCTTTTGGTATATTTCTTCGATTACTTCAATTCTAACATGTTATCTTTCTTGAATAATATCTTCTCTAATGTCTGACTAAACTAGTTATTTCATACGTCTCAGATCATCTCTGTTTGACGCTCAAAGTGTCAAATATGAATTAGTTACAATCGTCAAATAAGAAATTGATACGTTTGTATTGGATCGTTCAAACGTGTACAAGCAGTATCCACATTATTACACTATTAATTCTTATTGATCCAGCATTAATTATTTATTATAAAGTAAATTAAAACATTTATCAGAGTACTGATTATACTGTAATTACATTAAAATACAATTCTCACACGCGTTTGAATTTTCGCGAAAGAACGAATCCGAACGTAGGTGGCTTGGCGGTTTTAAAACGAGATCGTTGTAGACCATTGCACGATCTTCTCTTGTGAAACTTTCATTGTCATTCGGGCAACAGTTTGTTATATAACTGTCGAGTATATCACGCCTTACGTGAATCACTTTGAAATCGAGTCAGGATCGATCCAAGGTGGATCCAGAGGCGATCCGGGAGAACCAGATCCTCAGCTCGATCCAGCGATGACTCACAGCGAGAAAGGTTAAAGGACTCGCAGGAAAGTGTGTCGGTGCACGTCCGATGTGTGTATCTCCTCGACGCGTCGCGACGCATGTCACAATTAACGCGAACTGCGGTGACGCTTCCGTGCTCCCTAAACGAGAAGCCTCTTCTCACGACTGTTGCATCGCGCGTGTTTGCAACCGCGGTCGACTGGCCGTTGAAAGCCGCAGACAGCTTTCTTTTTCTCCTTTTTTCTTTTTTCTTTTTCTTTTCTTTTCTTTTCTTTTCTTTTCTTTTTGTTTCCACGGCGGTCGGGCGCGCGATCGTAAATCGCTTTTACGCGCGCCGCTTCTTTGTCCCGTTTCTTTCGCCAGGCTCGCTCCCTCGTCGTGACACGACGAACTCGTCGCGATCTCGTTACCACCCTCGGCACGATATTTGAGTACGTACGACGTGGGGGAGTTAGTTGGTCGTGTGTCATTCCGCAGGAATCGTGGTGTTTCAAACCCCTTTGGCGAATGAAAGTTCGCATCGCGCGGTCGGTGGGCAAAAAAAAAAAAAAAAGGATCTTTCGAAAAAGGAAGACGATTTTTCGAAGGAAATTTCCTCGCACAGAGCGCTACGAAACAATTTTAATTTAACCCCTTTCCTCTCGTTTTATAATCACAGGGTGATTCACGTAACTTGTACAATTTTACTGTGCTGTTATGTAACGAAAAATTGTTTGATACAAAAGTTGTGTGGTTCTAACGGACGTTGCGAAATGTGGCGTATCAATTTTTTTGTGGGTTTCGAAATTTCCAAGGTCACTTTTATTATTTTTTTTTTTTCATCATAAATCGGAAGAACATTAAATTCCAAGTAAAGAAAAAAAGATATTAAGTCCTAAACCTAGTGATTAAAGATATTATAGATATTTTGCGATAACTTGATCATCGGCTAATACCAGCTATAGTTTATACAGGGTGTCTCGTTCTTTGGAGCATAGAAAGAGTTTTAAATTAAATACAGAGTTAAACGTTTGCAAATGTTTTGTTGCAGAGTTATAAGTATTGAACATAAATGTATCCGTAGAAGCAAAGTCCAAGTTTGATCATTTGATCTCACACGTCGCTTGAGTTTCACTCGAGAACAAATTAAGAAGAAATGCAGAGAGTTGGATCGGCCGAGACGACGGTTTTTAAACACCTTGTAACACATATCCAAGCTAGTGCAATATTTGTTTGCAACTTTGTAAAAAAGCGTTTGCAAACGAACATTTCAATGCAACGTTTCCATCTTCACTTGTAAATCGTCCTCGAACGAATACGAATCCCCTGACGACGATAATAATAACGACGATCGGAGCAAGAATAATTTAATATTTTTGACACTTAACATCGACGAGTGATTTACATGAATTTGCATAAATTTAAATATCGAAATAATGCTTTGGCACATAGCGTGTAATTACAAAAATTCTTGCCGAGTATAGATTCAATGAACGCATACTTCGTACGCGTTTAATATAATTACCACGTTCTCATTGAATCAATTATTCCGCCAATTCTGGCGCATTTCCAATGAAGTTCCTTGCACGACACATGTATCACACGCGAATGTTTATTTGTAGAAATAAACTGACATCTGTCGCTAATCGTTACTGTTTCCAATAGCGAGCACGAATCTCGCGTTTGTACAATATTAAATTTACGTAACATTAATTACACGCGAATAACCGTGAAATTCAATTAGGAAGTGACAATTAGTGTTTTGAAAGATATTGCTGGCAACAGGAGTAATTATTTCACCGCATGACCTATCGCCACTCGACACAATCAAGTTAATTGTTATTCAGTATTCCAAAGAAATTTGCAAATGATAATTGCTTACCATTCAGAGTCAATTTGACACCGAGGGACGAATTAAATTGAAAAAAAAATTAGAAATGTGACGCTCTGTGTATAGAGTTAATATCGACGATAACAAAAAAAAAAAAGTCTGTGACTGATAAAAGCTCCGTTTCACGTTCCAACTTTGCACAACATCGGGAGGACCGATCGGGCTGATTTCCATCGGGACGCAGATTGCGCGAAGTCGAAAAAAATCCAGGACGAGACACATCGTGTAGACACAAAGAGGAATCCGACGGACTTTTGCTGCTCACAAAGCCGGCCAAGACCGGCAACCACCGGTGCAAATAGGTATGAAAAAGGAAGGAACGCGGGTGTAGAGGAGCGGGTTGGGTGGGTGGTACCCAGCAAGTACTCTCGACAACCCTCTTCTTTCTGCCAGGTCCGGCCACCGCTCCAGCCTCGCGCTAGCAGAGAGGCTGCAGAGCAGCTTACATCGCGAAACTGCCCTAATAGTCCATTGTCTAACATCCGAGCGACAAATCCTCGGCTCTATGCCTCGGCATCCGGCTCGACGACGCGTCTCTCCCCCTCTCTCTCTCTCTCTTTCTCTCTCTCTCTCTCTCTCTCTCTCTTGTTCATTTCATTCGATCGTGCAGCCTGTTCAATTTTCAACAGTTCAACAGTTCGACTGTTTGTCCTTCGTAGAGAGATTCCCCGCGCGAAGAGACGAAATGAAAAGTCGATTTGCGGGAGAGTTGCGGAGGAATTTTTGTTTCAGTACTGTTTTGCTTCTTTGTCGGTAATTTTGCTATTGGCGGTGGTTGTTTGTGAGAAATATTATTTAGTTCGAAGACACTCGGCACTGAAATTAATGATGTTAGATGTTTAATAAATTACTATGTTGGAAATTCGGGGAAACAAATTGGAAATTGAAGTTTGTGCAGGAAACTTTGATGTGCGAATTTGCACAGAATCCAAAATAAGTCGAGATTCTGCTCTTTCAATTTTCAATTATCTTCAAAAATGTGAATTTATATAAAAATCTACAGTCTGGATTGTTATATAAATCTTAGGTAGGATTTTATAGGAGAATGGTATTAATGGGGAAAAATTTGACGCTTCAGAGGTGTCATTTCAAAAGACAAGAAATAGAAATTTTCGTGTAAAATCTTTATATTATGGAGGATCGAACTTCGTTTAGACGTGTGACACTCGGAAAGACGCTTGAAAATTCAAAGAATAGTATTAATTCGGAGATTGAAGCCACCTGTTATTATAAATGGAATTTTGCATCTTGCAGAGGAATCTTTATTTCGACGACGCTGTTCTAGAGTTATTGGACGTCTGAGCGATATTTGACACTTCCATTGAATTTTATTCGTGTAGAGGCTAGAGAAGAGAATTTTCATTTTGACATTTGAATCGAGCAATCTGTTTTCTCGAGAATTTCATTTGTAGATTTTAGGTTTGTCACGGTGTAAGTCGGAAATAATCCCTCGTCAACTGCAACATTTCACTAATTTACATTTTACTAATTATATTCGTGGCAAAAGTGGAATTTTTCATCGACGAGAGAAACGTCGATTGATCGTGAGTCTTGGAAAACAGATTGCATGGTTTCCGTTTCCATTAAATTCCTTGAAAACTTGACCGACAGATTTGTTATAGCTTGTCGAACCTAGTTTGTTTTAACTCCAAATTCCAAATGTGTTCGTGACTCAGATCGAGAGTTACGTAATTAATCCTCTACAGCGAAAGGAATTCCCATATTTTATTCCGAAATAAAATCATATATTACAACTGTTTGATATTTGTTTCAGAAAATTCATGTAACTTAACCGCGAACTAGCGTATTATTGCGTCTGCAATGAAGCGTAATTTTTTCACGAGTTCCAGACTTTCAAAAAAAAAAAAAAAAAAAAAAAAAAAAAAGAAGAATTCACCACGAAGCTGGTTTACCATGTTGTGCAATCGTTCTAACTTCGAAAGGTTTCTCTCGAATAAAAATTTGCCTCGTAGAAAATCCATCAAGTCGCTCGTAGTTTACAAAAACTGGGAAAACGTGTCGGTCATTTCGGATTATTATTTCGGTAGCTTCTGTCTGGCTGTTTGAAACTGAAATTAGAGCTCGTTTGTCAGCAACGTTTCTCCGTTTGGTCAGAGAAGTATCTGCCGAAACTGTGTCGAACATTTACAGCCCAATTTCACAGCTGAGAAACGCTTTCGTAATCGCTCAATTCCGAGGGAATCATCGTCTTCGTCGTTGGATCTCCGCGAGAGTAAGGGGCCATGACGTAAACCGTACTTGTGGAATCGTTCTCTCTCGGGTTTTTCATCGCGGCGCGGAGAAACAATTTGGAGATCGGGTTTCTCAACTATTCGGGGATCAAACGAGCCTCTGTGTGTACATTATTCGATTTGCCGCGAACGCTGACCTGATTGTGTCACGATCTTAAGAGAATCGTGATTACGTGTACGTGTGACGAATGTGCGATCTGTCGAGGAAAGAAACTGGCAGGGAATTGAGTTATAACGAAAGACGAAGAAAGACGGGAATTGATTCGCTGGATTTTTATCGAGAAGGAATACGATTGACATTCAGTATGGTATACGATATATGTGTATGTATGGTATCTCGAAGCGTGCCCCCGTGTATTTCTGGATAATGACTCAGAGCCGTTTCTCCGGCCACGTGCTTTCTCTGTCATTGAGTCACGAATAAGAGGCCGAGGAACCGATCCTCGCCCTCGGATTTCGTGTGATACACGGTGTGCCAAAAGTCACTGGCTTGTTCTTTCGAATTATCATCCGTGTCATTTGTATTTAAAACTAGAACTACCGACGATCAAAGTATAATATATTTGTGACAAAGGAATCAAAAGTAGAATATTAATAACAAAGAACAGAAACTTCTGTTAAATACATTTGATTAAAAAAAATCACTCGAGTGATCTAGAAATGCGCTGTTATAAAAAATTATAAATTGGTTCTAGCGTTAATTATATTTACTAACCAGTGAAACAACGACGACGATGAGAGATAATTTATAATTTTGCAAGGTTACATACGCGTTGATAATTGCTCTGTGTTGATCTTTCAAATTTTTTTTGAAAACCAGACACAAAAATTAGGTCAGGCCCGACTGAAATTCTAGTTCAATTGCTTTTTGTTCCTCTTGCGTTTAAAAATTGATTGTACAATGTTGGACGAGACGTCAATAAGCATCTCAGAATTTTTCTCCAAATTTCCTCGCAGCTCAGAAGATTAGGATAGATCAGAAACCGACTGAAGTTTCAATTTAACGAATTCTTGTTCTTATTGTACATGAAACTCAATTGTACAACGCGACAGAAATTTGGACAATCATCTCAGAATTTTCCCAAATTTTTTTTTCAAAACGGGAGAAATTATACAAGTTACAAAAATAGAGAGTCAATGAATTCCATCGATCATGAATCTAGCTACGATTAAATTGCAGTAAATACTTCTAAAGGTAATCTGAAAGTCTGATAAATGAGCGTAGAAACGCTTACTGACAGTCTGTGTAGCTTAATCTTTTGGCTTTCTCGAACCAGACTCCAATATTTCTTCTTTAGCATTGATTGTGATCAGAATTGAAAGAAATTGCAATTGGTGCTTAGCTATTTTAGTCTAGAAAAAAGTCGTGCAAAAATTTAGCAAACTGATTGCTTCTAATGCACTTCTAACATTTCTTGCTTAATCTGATTGAAAGTCAATTGTCGGTAGAAGACAGTTTAATAGCTGCTAATGATGTTAATCCAAATTGAGTCCAAATTCGAAGAGGATTGTGTCGCTGAAGATTATTTCTAGTCCAATTCGAAGGAAATTTACGAGCGACGAACGAAATTAATTCACTGGCAATGATTGACTTAACATGGCACAGAAGGAAAAGACATAAAATTAGTTAGGTTAGGATTAATTTATATAGTTAATTTATAGTAATTTTTTTCATTAGGAACTAGGAATCTGATACTAAAAAAAAAATTTCAATTATTTAAAAAATGATTTCAAAAAGTTTCAAATGCGTGTCAATAAGCATTAATTATACATTAGTTAAAGTTATAGCAGAGTTATTAGCAGATTCGAAAAATAACTGGATATTATACTATTAAAATTTCCTGTAAACTCGTGAAAATTCTCCGTGCGCCAATTATGCGATCACTTTCTACGATCGTGTCCAACCTAACCTATCACAGAAAGTTGCGTAATTTATACAATTTTCTTTCGTATTATGTACAGTTTGCATTTGAAAAAAAAAGAAACTCGCTGTAAAAAATCTGCAAAAATCTGCAATTCGTCAATTACAAACAGCACCGCCCACGATTATCGTTATCATAGCCGACCTAACCTCAACAGACGATACCGATCGTAGGTCAATCAGGTCAGTGGTGCCAACAGAGGCATCCTAACCTACAACGAGTTACAAAGATGCTCGAGAAAAATCATCGTGGCTCGTAATCGACGTAATCTCTCCGATGAAGCGAGAAAATCGATTTGCCAAAAATTCAACAACTCGACGCGCGTGTGCTTGGCGTTCGACATGCACGGCCGGTTGCGCAATCGATATATAATTATATTTCTGATGTAATTGCGCGTGTTACGATGCGGAGAACGGATTGACCCGTTGTCTTTGACGTTGCTTGTCGGCTTTCGGCGAAAGTTTCAGCCTCGTTCAGCCTCGTTCCTCTTTTCTTCTCCTCCCTCCTTTTCTCTCTCTCTCTCTCTCTCTCTCTCTCTCTTTCGTTCTCTTTTTTTCCCCGCGGTTTTCGACAGAAGAATAAAAGCGCGATTTCGCATGAAAAGAGTGGCGGGCGGGAATCGTGGAGGAATTGCCCCGGCAAATGGAATTCAGCCCCGGGGGCAAGAATGTGGTTCACGGGCCGTTGGTCAGCTTATTAACGACGTGTTTCAAAAGGGGAAGCTAATTTCCTTTTCTGGTTTTGATAACGACGTGTCCTCCTCGAACGCGAATATTTAGGACGGCCTCCTCCTCGTATTGTTCGCCAAATACGCGCCACGATCAAAGAGTAAGGATTGATCGATAATCTCGTCGGTGTCGGATGTTGTTTAAGGGGGTATTCTATTGTGAAGTGCCTGTTTTTTTTTGTTAGGGAATTTTTAACAAAGAAACTATTGCACATTTTCTAGTTAAATTGACAAGGTTTATTTGTACATATTTCAACGACGTTTTAAAATTTTTTGGGACAAAACAAGTTAAAAATTAGTGGCACTGCATACTCTCAAACATAGTCGCTTTTAAAAAAAGGTCGTCTCATAATTCCGGCCATTCTGCTTGTCGGAAATAAAAAAACATGAATGTTCTTTAATTATTATGAGTTTGGCTATAACAGGTACCAAAACAGAAGAAAAAAAAGTCAGTAATTAAAAAAGTGGCGATACTTTGAAGTTCGATTATCGATTTTTGCATGCTTCTGTTAAACTTCGGAAGCCTAAAAAAAATATAGAAAATAAAATTTTTTGGTTGATTCTGGTAGGGGCTATAGTCGCACATGTACTGAATGCGTACTGAAAATTTCGAATCAATTGGTCCAGTAGATTTTGAGACATCATGGACACCGTTCTGAAAAACATAGTTTCCAGAAAAATACCTTTAAAGTTTAGCATTGCGGTAACAACGGCGCTGCTCGTCGCGTTCTTCAAACCATAACTTTGTTAATTTTACGAGTTCACATGTAAGGTTACAGAGATTTATTTTTGAAACTATGTTCTTTAAGAATATTTCGATTTTTTTTCAAAAGTTCACACTAGAAAACCCCCTTAATTTTTGAACAATCTCTTTTTTCGTCTCGAAGTTGCATCCTAGTGCTAAATTAGCTTTCGGAGATTTATTAAAACGAGGTGCAAGCAGAGTTCGTGTAAAACGGCCCTCTCAGGCCATTCGCCAATACACGAAACGATACGATGAAGTATCCGTAATCGTATTCGATTTCTCACAGCATTGAGAAACCTCGACATCGAATGTCCATCACTGAAAATGTGTGTGTCTCGGTCTACCGCTGACGGGAAGATCGATCATCCGTGGTGGTAAACGGGCCTCTCTTCTCGTCGACTATTTTCGATCCGACGGAAATGGCTCTGCCGACGTGTTGTTTGCCTTCGTAGAACAAATACACCGCCCTTTCTCCTTCGCTCGCCGTCAAATCAGCCGATAACTGTTCTTCTGTCGTTTGTCGTCCGCCAAAGTGTTCATCCAGAAACACGGATGGGGGGCGTGGAAGAAATCATAAATTGCAGGGGAGGGAAAGGGATTTGCCTGCCATAACAACGAGCGTTTCATGTAAATCGCGCCGCGGGATCATCCCCGCGCATTTAACCTGCGCTGTTTTCCTTCGCGATGGCCGATACAGGTACTTGCCGACCCGTTTCACACTCGAACCAATGTTTTTAAAGGGTTTTTAAAGGGAAGACGTGTCCCGGGGACCATTTTTTTTCGGTTTATCGAGCCACCAATGGACACGGTTCTTCTCTTTGGAGAAGGGTTGGAAAAGGTCTCCCAGATTTTAGGAAAATACCAGACGAGAAATGATATTTTTCTCTCGCTCGAATTTGACTTGTCGATTAATCGGGATTGATCGGGATTTTCTCTTATTCGATACTTGAGGTTTTCAGTCTCGCTCGTATTATTTTAGACTATTTGCTGAGAAAATAGTAAAAAGGAGAAATGGTATATTTTTCTAATTTTGATTTAAATTCTAGACGATATTTTGAAGACAATATTTTGATCAATCAAGTTTGGTGCAGCGAGTCCATTTAAATTGCATTTCTCACTTTGATTTGAATTCGATTAATTGGTGGTTCTCGAGAGAAATTCTCGAGTCCAGAGAGAATTGATGTTTAGTCAAGTGAACGACTCTATAAACTCGAGGGACGAGTCTCTCTCCGGTTGGCTGGAGCCGGGAAAAGTGTGAAAAACGTAGACATGCGTGTCACGTAGGTGATTCCTTTACTTTCGTCGGGAATTAATGAGCCATTCGACTGTAGTCGTCTATGTTACTTATCATTTCTTCGAGACTAAGTCTCTCTCTCGCGGTTTCTCAACTTCCTGTCCCAGTAATATTCCGATTTAAAAACTTTCAAGACTCGCTTGGTCGACTCCTGAAAAAAAAATTACTCGACATATTCATTCTCAGGAACAATGTAGTTTATTTTTCTCGTTTGTTCTTCAATTTTTACAATATTCATATAAAATTCTTTTATGTTGTAAAACTCGTAGTTTTAACTTTTTAAATAATTTCTCTATTTTTAAATCTTTGCTATCTGTTGAAAAATTACTTTCCCATTTCTTTTTTATTTTTCCTTACTTTTTAAGTTACTTATTTTTTATTTTTGTGCAAAAATTTTTTAATACATTTATAAAATTTCAAATCTCATAATATTCCATATTTATATGTATGTAACATGGACAAAAAGAAAAAATAAGTAACTTAAAAAGTAAGGAAAAATTAAAGAAAAAAGGGAAAGTATATATATATATGTATTTTTTTTTTTACACAACAATAAAAAATAAGTAACTTAAAAAATAAGGAAAAATAAAAAGAAAAGTAGTTTTTCAACAGATCGCAAAGACTTAAAAAATTATTTAAAACATTAAAACTACGAATTTTATAATATAAAAGAATTTTATATGAATATTATATATATATAATATGAAATAAGAATTTTATACGAATATTATAAATATATATATATGTGTAATATATAAAAAAAAAAAGAAATAAATCCTAAATCTACATTTTAACACATACTCCTGGTATGAATGACAGATCTGTCGAAATACCACCGGTGTCGAATATGTTAACGAGCTCTTGACAGTCGAACCTAATTGTCTCGTAATAGCCTACGATCTACAAGAAAGAAGTAGACTGTGAAAGGCATAGAATCTGAATTTAGAACGTGGTGACAGGGAACACGAGCTGTTAAGTGAGCCTCGTAATTTGTCGAATTCGCCTCAGGTTTCACCCAGAGGGGGTGAACACTGGCTCGAAAATGGGTGAAAGGGTCGTGGTTGAGCATGGTGGTAAAGGAGGGGTGGATCAACCGTGGTTAAGCGACGTGTTTAGGCGACGTGCACACGATTCCCCTTGTTTGCTGTAAAAACAAACCTACGTAGCTCTTTAGAAGCCCTGGTCGATCCCTTGGATCGACTTCTGCTTGATGTCAGCTCGGTGTAACTTTCTCAGAGGATCCTCAGCTGTTGATAAAGATAAGATTCGAGTGGCAGAAGTGGGCTCTAAAGTCAATTATTTTCTTAAGTAGCACTTCATCTCGCTTTCCCTGAAGCCCTCGTTGCGAGAATTTCGTTTATTCGAATCGGCACAGACATTCCTGCTAGAGTTGCTATAGACTGAGGTAATGCAAACGAAAGAGTCAGCATGACGTGTATGTTGTATTTGAAATCATTTAAATCCTCGCGAATGGACACGGCAGCGAACTGTTGGAAATTTCTATCACGTGATTTTTTTGAGAGAGGGAACTGCCCAAAAGTTTAACGTAATAAAGTTTAATTATTCTCTGGGAAAGTATAATTTTATCCAAAAATTGGGAGGGATGTTTCAAACTGTAGAGTACACACGCAGGCCGCGAGTCTGAAAATTGAATTACTGTAAAGTTCTTCTTTATTAATTCAAAGTGAAACTTCTCACACAAATTTGCCCAGTCCAATTATTCATCGGGAAGTAAAATTAGTAATTCGTAAAAAAATTACCCAGTCTCCCTGTTTTTCATTGAAAAATATCTTCACAAAGATACGAACATATCCACGAAACGAGCTCCCTTCAGCAAAAGATGCATCAGCCAAACTTTTACAAGAGTCGTTCCATCAGCTTCTTGGTGAAATTAATCCAACGTTCGGATCGCACGGTTAACTCGTTGAAGCCTCGTTGACAGAATCATTGAAGGAAGTGAGCTCGGTTGAAATTTCGCATTGACAGCGGTCGGCTATCTCTCGGAACGTTTTTTCCCTCGACCGACAGAGAACGTTCAGTTCCTGGCGTTCGCGGCGCGTGAGTGGCAGATCGCAGCCCGAGGGCCGGAACGTTTCTGTCGGGAAGTCGAAGCCTCGTGATTTCCGCAATTTCATCCTTTTTGAGAGGATTGCCCCATAGTATTTGCCCTCGTCGCCCTCGTACACCAGCCGAGATATGAAAGTTCATATGAGATGATCCCGCTTCTTCTGGATCCTCGATTCGTCGTCTCGATTCATTCCTTTTACGGCTTGGGAATCAACACGTGACACCTCTTGCTCCAGCTATGAATCGAGAACTCGAGGTTAGGTTTTTCGGCTTGGGAAGTTGCCCTTTCGGCGATGGAGCCTTTCTTTGAGGAACAGAGATTAAACGAACGAAGATTCACGAGAGGATTCTCTCCGTTTCTCTGCCCTCGTACAAGGACATTTGTAATATTTTACGAGATATTCTCGTCGAGGTTGCGGTGCCTTAAAGTTTATAGTTTGTGCTGACCTTTTATTTTATTGATTGGTTGTGTTTCTATAGTCGTGGTTAGTTTTATGAGTTGTGGTTACAGTTTTATAGGTTGTAGTTGGAATTAATTTTATAGGTAATGGTTCTCTCTTTAAAAGGTAGAGGATACTGATCTATTCATGTTTGAAGAAAGTATACAATATCTTATAAAATATTCTAGTTGAGGATATAGTGACAAATTTTCAGTTATACTGAGGTTGTATTTTATCATTGATTGATTATAGCTACGATTGGTTTTACAAATTATGACTCCAGAGTTAGTTTTCTATATTATATCATCTGTAGTTGGAGTTAATCTAAACATCTATTATATCATAGTATCCCTTTTTCATTAATATTACTTATATTGATTGAACTTGGCTTCCGAGAGTTCTTAGGTTCTGAGGTTGTACTTTATCATTGATTGATTATAGCTACGATTGTTTTTACAAATTATGACTCCAGAGTTAGTTTTCTATGTTATATCATCTGTAGTTGGAGTTAATCCAAACATCTATTATATCATAGTATCCCTTTTTCATTAATATTACTTATATTGATTGAACTTGGCTTCCGAGAGTTCTTAGGTTCTGAGGTTGTACTTTATCATTGATTGATTATAGCTACGATTGTTTTTACAAATTATGACTCCAGAGTTAGTTTTCTATGTTATATCATCTGTAGTTGGAGTTAATCCAAACATCTATTATATCATAGTATCCCTTTTTCATTAATATTACTTATATTGATTGAACTTGGCTTCCGAGAGTTCTTAGGT
>NW_025108653.1:31130-68797 GCF_011392965.1 Frieseomelitta varia
TTTATCATTGATTGATTATAGCTACGATTGGTTTTACAAATTATGACTCCAGAGTTAGTTTTCTATATTATATCATCTGTAGTTGGAGTTAATCTAAACATCTATTATATCATAGTATCCCTTTTTCATTAATATTACTTATATTGATTGAACTTGGCTTCCGAGAGTTCTTAGGTTCTGAGGTTGTACTTTATCATTGATTGATTATAGCTACGATTGGTTTTACAAATTATGACTCCAGAGTTAGTTTTCTATGTTATATCATCTGTAGTTGGAGTTAATCCAAACATCAATTATATCATAGTATCCCTTTTTCATTAATATTACTTATATTGATTGAACTTGGCTTCCGACAGTTCTTAGGTTCTGAGGTTGTACTTTATCATTGATTGATTATAGCTACGATTGGTTTTACAAATTATGACTCCAGAGTTAGTTTTCTATATTATATCATCTGTGGTTGGAGCTAATCTAAACATCTATTACATCATGGTATTGACTTGGCTGAACATAACTCTTCCACAATATAAAATATTAATAAAAATCCCACAATATAGAATATCCGTCTCGAACTTTCAAAGTTTGACGCTTCCAATTCGTCAGATCTACCGAAACTTCCAAATATTATATTATTTACAAATTTCTGCCCTCTTTCTCTTTCTTATCGGGTTCTCCAGTGACTGGACATCTGACTCCACAGGTCCCCCGTGGAGAGAACCATAAGTCCGGTTCTTTCGTCACACGTGGCCGAAACAGAGAGTGCTGTCCAAAGTTGCCACGTTCGGCAAAGCCCTGTGCAAAGTCCTTCCGCGAGTAGAGAGGCAGTTAAAATGCAAAGGCTCGATCTGGCGAGACTGGCGCCACCTATGCAGCCTGTGGTTCATGCTGCTGTTTAGTATTCCGGGCGTTGGCGGCCCTCTTTTCCACACCTAGCCGTCCGCGGCAGCCCTGCTTCGACGTGGCATGTTCTTCACATTAATATAGAGCGGCTTAAGACAAAAGACGAGAGACGATCGGCCAGCATCGCGGCTTCCTCCCTCGCGGAGATACTGCTCCACCCGAACGTGGCGCCATCTAGCTCGCCAGCGCGTATATTTTCGTTAACTCGAAGCCCTTGGAAGTCTCTCAAATTGGGGGATTTCTCGTTACCCGGCCCCTATACGTGCCGGGTCTTGACCTTTGAAGGAACGTCGGCTTGAAAGGGGAGAGATTGATCCCGATGATCACTGAGGATTCTACCGTGACACAGTTCTTTGGACCGTCTAGAGTCCAGAGACGATCTTCTGGCAACGAGTTAAGCCTTGCTGAAACGTTAGATTTCCCGGGTTTTTCTGGGATTTTGAAATTTGGGACGAGTTGAAAGAGAGTTTCTTTTTATCAGCACGAATTTTAGGACGCCCAAAGCTTTGGGATTCAATAATTTAGGATTCGGTGATTTAAGACCCGAGAATCCAGGATTCGATGCTCCATGAGCTAATAGTTTAGAATTCGGGGATCTGGAATCCAAAAGTTGAGGTATTTTGAATCCAGTAGTATAGGATCCAGTAATTTTAAAATTTGGAAACTCTAGGATCCGATAATTTAGGCTGCAGAAACTTGGGATTTAAGGACGTGCGAATCCAAGAACCAAGAGTTTGAGACCCAGATTTCTCAGAATCAGGAAACAATTTAGGATTCAAACATTCACGGTGCAGTTCGTAATATTACAATATTGTACAATAGTATCAAATCTTTGGCGCAAGCCAATTTCGAAATTACAAATTTAGAATTCAGATGATCCAATCATTTGAAGAGGAAGATTTTCTAAAAATCTTTGGCATTCGAGGATCTTTGAAGCAAATTTAGGACTCGCGGTTAGAATTTGCAAATGTAACTTTTTCATTCGATTCGAGAAGAAGCTCGACGATCTTGAGAAACCTACGGAGAAGCTTTCGTCCACGTGTCGCCTAATCGCTCTTTTAACGTCCTTCGAGACAGGCCGATATAACGCGATAGAAAGAGCAGCAATAGAGGGGAGTCAGAATCGATACACTTCGCCTCGAATTTTCTCGCGTTCAGAGTCGCGAGAGCGATCGAGGGCCTCGCTCGTGTTATGCAATCAACACGTGCGTGCAAACTGCACGGAGCCGACTTTAACGATATGCAGACGCGTTTGCTTATTTTTTCCAGGACCAGTTCTCCGACCGGGTGAGTCATCATCGGTCTGCACTCATTTTTGCACGCAGGTTTAACGACCTGTCCTTCTCTCCTCTCACGAGGCTCGTCGATCGACCTCTTTTTCCCGAAAAGATGCCTCTCGAAATCGTCTCACCTTGAAATTTTTACCAATTTTTCGAAATCGTACGCGAGCGCTTGCGAGAACGAGCGACTTCAATCACGTTGTCGAGTTTTCAATTCAAGTTTGAGAGGCAAATTGAATTTTTAATGCTAAGCGCGATGCACTTCACTCACTTAACCTTTTCATTCCGGCGACGATGTCGTATATAAGTCCCTCTTAATTGACGTTTCATGGAATCAAAATGAAGGAAAATGAGTACTAAAAATACTTGTTTCATTTGCCAATTCAATATCAATATTTAATTGCATATAATAAAAGTCAATATTGACACTTGATGATTATTTGTTGTCTTACCGTTATTTCACTATTGAAATGAATGCAGATTTCTGTTGATCATAATTATAATTACCTGATAATTCTTTCCCTGTGATATGAAGCTACATTTTATTCTTAATTTGTTGTAATGCGTTGCGTAGAAGTTCAATTTTTGCAGCATTTAGAAAAAGGGCTTAATTTAAATTCTGTTCATGTGTTGCTACTTTTATTAACTTATTAACTTGCCAAACAATTTCCTTGAAAAATGGAACTACGTAATCTGGCCTGTAATATCATTATCATAAACTCTTTTAGTTGATTATAATATCAATGAGTTGCACAAAATTTTAACATAATGTTCTTTAAAACAATATAAAGTAGATTTGTCTTTTGAACCTGGTTCGTGTTCGTATCTCGTACGTATATCATTTGTGTATAATAATTTTCATAATTCGAACAGTGTGTGGATATTATATTCAACCCTTAAGCAATTGAAATACAATGAAAATTTACGCGATCGTCTACTATGTTTCCAACGTTGCAAACGGAAGTTTATATGAACATGAAACTCCAGCCAATAAACAAAAATTCAACGTCCACCATAACTTCAATAAATACTCAATTACTTTGTCACGCATCGATAATTAAAACACAAAACGAGTCAAGGCTACGTTGATACACATATTTACACACAAATTGAAACATTATTAGTTTGAACGCATTAATCGCACGCGTTACGTGTTACATTTAAATTACACGTGAAATCGAGATCTCATCGGATCAGAGTCGATGAGTTTGGTCCCTACAGTACGTAGTAGTTGGTATCACCTAATCAAACGGCAAGAGAGTAGTCGACGAACAGGGAAATTGACCAAAGGGGGGGGGGAGAGATGGGGGGTCGAGAGGCGCGATGTTTGCCGCAACTTCGTCCCCATAATGGAACTTCCGAGGACGAATTTCCCGTTGGCCACTTAACCTGCGCCGACACGTATTTCCCATGCATTTTAAGGATTTCGGACACCGCGAACGAGGGGGCGGGGGGAGGGGGGCTCCGGTGTTTTGTCGAAGTATGAGCACGTAGTTGTCGTGAAAGGATCATAGAGTGGACTTAGCCGGGGAATCCCGTGTAAAACTTGCCCGGAATAACAAAGTTTTGTCTCGAGCCACCCCCCCTCCTCCCCCCCTCTCCCGCCCCTCCTTCTAATTCTTTGGCCTGCTCGCTCCATGGAAAGGAGCTCCAATCGACCTCGCTTACTTTCGCCCCCCTCCTGATTTTTCACCCGTGCACATTCTTCCCTCTTTTTCTAAAAATATTTCACGTTTCTGCTGATTTAGCAATCCCTCTCGACATTTTACGTGTATTTTACGCCTTTGCAACGTACGCCTGTGCGTAAAAGTCCGCGTTGAGAAGATCGAATCGTAATGTTTCAAGGGAAGAACGAGACCGAAACCGAGAGAGATCACGTGCATCAGGAACAGTTTCTCAAATTTAATGGAATTTTTAATTTTTAATGTCAAAGAAGCCTTGGACTTGCATGATAATTTGGCTTCGTTCGGCAAATTTCGCAAGGAAAGGAATATTATTATTATTATTTTACACACTCGAGGTGTGCAAAGTGTCCAACTGCTCCCAGAGCAGTAGTACAGGTTGGAATGACAAATGAGATAGGTTGAATGGAACATACATTGACCGACGTTGAACGGTGCCCCGTGGGTGGCCATCAAACCCGAAAAACGACGCGACACGCGTTCAGGTTTAAACGTCGGCGGGGTAACGTCGGTACGCGGTGGTTTATTCGCGGTTTTTCAAGCGGAACAGCGGAGAAGGAAGCTCCGCGCTCGAAAAAAGTTAGCACGGCTCTGCTCCTCTTCCCTCCGGCTGCCGAAAGTAGGCCTTTCAGCTCCCCTCGTGCAGAAGTTTCCACCATTGATAGGGGTCACTGAGTGAGTGGATTTGCAACGAGAGATACAGCCGAGATACCGAGTGGTCCAACAGCTTCAATCTTGAAACACAGATGCTCGTCCTCGCAATTCGTAATGTTCGAAATCGACGGTTGACTGGTTCTCCTTTCTTTAGGGGGGCGACTGAGAGGCGTTTTCTATTTCGACATTAGTTTCAAAGTGTTAATCTATCTGGAGCGAAACTAGCTTTCAGTTTGAGCTCTATTTGAGAAAACAGTGTGACTTCGCATATAAGTACAATATCTTCGGACTCTTTCCTCGGAACTTTTTACATGTTTATCGAGGAGGATTCTCGAATATTTGACTTTATTTGACGGTTGCGTGTGAAGGGTAGGATCATGTTGCTCGGTGAGCAATCTCCTCTGTTCTTCGTCGTTGTTTATAACTTGATCTTGTTTGCGTGTTCGATACTTTCAGACAAGCTTACTTGCGCGGTTTTATTTTTACGATTATAAAAATATGGAAGCAACTACGTGCTCTTTCTCTATTGGTCTTCTTCGGGAAAAGATGGCATTAGGTTGTGTAACAAGTTTATTTTTTCGATCATATCGATATGTATTATTTGGTTTGATTATTCTTTACGAAGCGAGTGCCAATTCACCGAATTGCCAACAAACAATTTCTTTTATTTTGTTATTTTATAAACGGTTATAAATTCGTGCAAAATTGTAAGAAACTACACACACAAAATTTAGTTTGCGTTGATAAGTGTAGCATTGCGAAGATTACGATCTTAAAGGAGTAAGTTTAAAGATTTCATTTTAAATTATTACGTTCTTTGATGTATATAGTTATTTATAAAACTTGTAACTGTGCTGAAATAATCGATATATATATTCCAATCTTGAGAGTACAATAAATGTTTCATTGAATTTAAGATAGTCATAAATCCAATATTCTCTGCAAAATAAATGATTCTTTTAATATTTCCATACTATATATAAATATATATATATCTATACTATATATATATTTAATATTTCCACATAATGTATTTACATACTCTATTTTCAATTTCGTATTGTGCTTGAAATATTCATAGTGTTCCAACAATTTTTGTCGTTGAGTAATACTGTCGCAAGCAATATTCATAGGTGTCTTTTTATTCAGTATTCATGGATTATGTACATCATCCAATGTCATAACAAAGTTTCTACAATATTTTTAATATTCTTAAAACGTAACGAAAATAATATCTCAGCGACGTGACCTAAACTTACAACGCACACTTTCGACGATCCCTACGATCGCCGAAAATCAGATGACGCCGCAGCAATGTCCTCTCATTGTTTTATAGGATTTACGCACCTTTTTTTTTTTCGAAATTCAAGTTCGACTACGTTCCAGTTCCAAGGACTCGTTTGACTCTCTCCGTTACGCAATTCTGAAACACGAGAGAAATTCTTTTAATTCGTCTCTCCTCCTCCACGATTTCGTGAAATTTAAAGAGGTTGAAATATTTATGCCATTGTGGCGAACTGTTTATTCTCCCCGAAACTACCAGACTGTTTTACTTCTGTCTCTGTGTGCCTCCGAGCACAGTTTCTGTAAATTGTTCTTTGTACCTGGACTCCTGGGGCTGCTGTTTGTTAAAACAGCCTACTTCCTGTCTGGTCGTTAATAGCGCGCGGTATTGTGTTGTTGTGGCGTGAACACACGTTCCACCGCGGCGCCTGGAATCAGTGTCGAAAAACGTGATCCAAAAAAAGGGTACCGGCCATCTGGCGGATCTCGCTAATCGCGATTAATGTTTCAGTGTCGCGTTTCGTTGCGAGCGCAGCTCTCGGATGCGTTCTACCACGTGACCGGAAGCGTCCATGCAGCATCCTGCCTGTACAACGTAGGCTCAAATTTCGCCGCGAAATCTCGTATTGTACGCGATCGTATCGAATAATATCATCGACGGGAATGACCAGTGAAACTTTACGCTTCAGTAATGCTCGAATACTGAAAATCTTTGTAATTCTATACGTTGGGCACTGTTCACTTATTTATTTGGCCTTAATCTAATTGTAAGTCGATCTGATTCTTAGTATTAGACGTGACACGGTCTTGTGACAAAACGCAATATATCTGGTAGTTTAAGATTGATGAGTCTGAGATCCAGAAATTTGGGATCTGGTAATTTAGAATTGAAGGATTTAGAGTTCAAGGTTCTGGGATTCAATAATATGGAGTTGGAGAGTTCAAGGCTCAAAAATTTAGGATTCAGACATCTAGGATGTAGTAATTTTTTAGTTCGGATATTTCAAGTCCAAGAATCAATAGGTATAGATTTAATAATTTAAAATTTGCGGGACCAGAGTTCAAGAATTTAGAATTCGGGTCCGATCTTTGTAATTCTATACGTTGGGCGCTGTTCACTTATTTATTTGGCTCTAATCTAATTGTAAGTCGATATGATTCTTAGTATTAGACGTGACATGGTCTTGTGACAAAACGCAATGTATCTGGTAATTTAATATTCATGAGTCTGAGATCCAGAAATTTGGGATTTAGTAATTTAGAATTGAAAGATTTAGAGTTCAAGGTTCTGGGATTCAATAATATGGAGTTGGAGAGTTCAAGGCTCAAAAGTTTAGGATTCAGACATCTAGGATGTAGTAATTTTTTAGTTCGGATATTTCAAGTCCAAGAATCAATAGGTATAGATTTAATAATTTAAAATTTGAGGGACCAGAGTTCAAGAATTTAGAATTCGGGTCCGATCTTTGTAATTCTATACGTTGGGCACTGTTCACTTATTTATTTGGCCTTAATCTAATTGTAAGTCGATCTGATTCTTAGTATTAGACGTGACATGGTCTTGTGACAAAACGCAATATATCTGGTAATTTAATATTCATGAGTCTGAGATCCAGAAATTTGGGATTTAGTAATTTAGAATTGAAAGATTTAGAGTTCAAGGTTCTGGGATTCAATAATATGGAGTTGGAGAGTTCAAGGCTCAAAAATTTAGGATTCAGACATCTAGGATGTAGTAATTTTTTAGTTCGGATATTTCAAGTCCAAGAATCAATAGGTATAGATTTAATAATTTAAAATTTGAGGGACCAGAGTCCAGGAATTTAGAATTCGGGTCTGATTAAAAATTCAAGGATTAGCTCCAAATGTACTAGCGTACCAGTTTTTCTATTCAGGCATTTGAGGTTCAAGAATATATTTAAAAGGAAATTAAGAATTTAACATTTAAGTCCAATAATATAGAATTTAAAAATCACGAGTTTTAAGATTCTAGGATTCTTGTCTCAAAATCCAGGAAGTTTAGTGTTCAATTTAAGTATTCATTGTTGAAAAATTCAATGCCAGATGATGTTTCTTCCAACTCTAGTCAAATAAATCCACAGAAATTTCGTCGCAACAATTTTTTCACAGCAATTCGTCTGTCTGAATCGAGCCTTACGATTCGACTTCCGCGTTCGACGATGCTTCCAGTGTGGGAGCGTTACGTAACTGGGAACAGGGAGAGGTTCATGGAGGATAATGACACGAGAGCGACGCTCGTTAATCCTCTTGTTAAAATTACAGTAGAACATCCGTGTAAATCGTCCGTTTCGAAGCAAAGAATACATCGCCAGGGAGAAATTAGTTTGTACAATTGATAATGATAGATCGTGTAATATGGTATATATTATATACTATAGTATAGTATAGTGTAGTGATTTTTTTTTACACGATAGAAGTTTAGATCCGAACAAGTGGATTCAACTTCAATAAAAGTTCATTTAGTTCGGGTGTTCAATTAAAATTTGATTGGAAACAAATGGAGTTCCTATAAACAGAGTTTCATTACTGCAGAGTGACAGCTTTGTATAAGTATAGACATAGTTATTACGCTTATAAGTTGAATTAGAAAAGCGGAAAGTACTCAAATTTCTTTCTTGAAAAATACGCAAGACATGACCTGTAACCTTCATTCTTTATAATCTTTACAATGATTATAATGTCACGATCGACAACTAAGATAGAGATCCATCATATGATTTAATCCTTTCCACTGTTGATTAAAGTCGGAAGAACGTACATTTTTTTTTTTTTTTTCTCATTTACTGAAAGGTAGTTCTCAACAGTGTACAAATTTGAAGAAATATTATCTTTTGTAGATCTGATATATATGTATCCGTTCCTCAGTAAAATACACGCTTCTCGCGTGGTAAATTTCAAAGTAGGGAATTTCCTTCACGCTACTTCTTCTCGCTACTTTCTTTCAAACTTAAAGAGCTCGATCTCTCATCCCAACTTCGTCCAATGTCTCCTCCACATCTTTGACTTCCAAAAAAGGAGGAAGACATTTACATTCCTCTTTTCAAACTGGATCTTGGTAGGAGCAACGGAGTGCTACATGCAGCTATCCAGGGAAAAGAAGGATTCGTTCGATTCGTCACGTATAGATCCGCGTTGGTTTGTTATTCGTGTCGTAGCGTCATAATATCGACACTGGTTGCATAAACTCCGTCAGTCGTTTCCTCGCGTAACGATACTTTATCTCGACCAAGTGCTCCTCTCTTTCTTTCTCTTCCTATAAATATATATATATTTCTCGTTCTTTTTCTCCTCGTGTGCGTGTTGTTCCTCGAGAAGAGGAGACGTCGTTGACCCGCGACGTCGAATCCTGGCCAGCGAATCACGGCCGGTGGAATGGGCGGCCGATCCTGAATTTATATCGCGTGTTTAGGTGAGAATTGGTTCTTTATGAGCGGCACGTGAGCGCACTGCGCGATACTCGAGCACACTTCGACGAGTCTCACTCGTTATATTACCACAACCGGCTGCCACCGATCTCTCCTCGTTTTTTTTTTTTAACGCTTCGAACTCTTTAAAACAAGCAAACAAATGCCTCGCCATCATTCCCCAATCGTCGACGATAAACGGCTCGTGTCTCTTCTCGCCTTTTATCCTCGACAAACCTTTTTTTTTGTTTGCCGAGGGCAAACGAAGTGATTCGCTCTTGAATCCTCCATATATAGCTCCTCCTCCAACGAGGTGACGTTGTGCAATTTATAGTTCCTCGTTTGTTAGGTCTTTTTGAATACTTTCTTTCTAGAGTTTCTGTTTAGCCTCCACGATTAATTGTTTGAACTTTTCTTTCTTTTTCCTTTGCATAAATCCTTGCTACCTAAATCGTTTTGGATATTCTCGTTTCACGATTGATCTCGTTCGTCAATTACCGAACCATAATTTAATATTATACTTTCAGACTGAAAGTCAAAAGTCTCGTAGAAAATTTCATTTGCAACGACCCGATGCACCCGGTGCACTCTGGAATTATTTTTAGAGATGGAGGTCATATTTAGAGAGTAAATGAAAGATTTATTGATCGCTCGCGAGGATTACCGGGGTTTGTGAAAAAAAATCAGATTAGAAGCGGGCTCGTTTATTTGCAGAACGACGATCTGGTCTTCGATCAGGATGGCAAGCAGTCTTTTGGCGAAGCTCCTCTGATAGAAACGCGCCAGCATGACTCCCTCTTTCATAGGATAAAGAGGGGATTCTATGATTTTTTTGGCCCAGCTGAATCGGCAAGCACTACTACCGAGGCTTCAGGTAGCGTATGATATTTCATATGTGTCAATATCTAAGGATAAAAACATAGTGAAGGTAGGTTTAGATGTAGTGTTTGAGCGTGCATAATAAGTCAACTGCCTCTTCTATGTATTTGTCTCAATTATCAAATAGTCAGCTGCATCTAAACCTGCTCACTATACTCTCATCTTGTTTGGAAATTTGGCTCGTTAAATTTGGCAGATTTTTCAACGCGCTGTCATTGAAATGAGGCACATGTACCTTCGTTGTATGAGAAAATGAGAAAATCTTATTATAAATCTAACAACGCTAGTGAATTCTTCTTTATCAATCATTATTGAAATTGTTCTATTTAACCTTTCGCAGAATCTGCGGACGACAACGCGGACAATGAGCTGAACAACGCTCCCCCAATTGAGCCAGACGGGGAAAAAGGGCCTCAAGCGTCTGGTGTAAAGGCTCCTGCAAATTTAGAAAGATTGACCCGCAATAGTGCGGAGGAATACGACGAAGCTGACGAGGTTGGTGTTCAGAAACACTAAATCAGTACTAGGGATATAGTTTTAATAATATCATTATATGAAAGACGTTTAGACTTGTAGACGAATGGTGATTAGAACACCTAATTTCAGTTAGAACACTAACTTACAACATCTAGACTAATAGTGACCCTAATATTTTAGTCATCCTAATAATAATAATCCTAATATTCTAGTCACCTTAAATTAATACTGATCCTAACATTCTAATGATCTCAAATTAATAGTGATTCTAATATTTTAGTGATTCTAAATTAATACTGACTCTGAAATTAATTGCGATTCTAATACTTTAGTGATCCTAAATTAATACTGATCCTGAAATTAATTGCGATTTTAATGCTTTAGTGATCCTAAATTAATACTGATCCTAATAATCTAGTGATTGTAATATTCTGGTGATTTTAAATTAATAATGATCCTGGAAATCTAGTAATTATAATATTCTAGTGGTCTTAAGTTAGTACTGATCTTAATATTCCAGTGATCTTTAATCAGTGATCTTAAATCAGTGATCCTAATATTTTAGTGATCCTAAATTAATACTGATCTTAATATTTTAATGATCCTAAATTAATACTGATCTTAATATTTTAGTGATCCTAGATTAGTAGTGGCCCTAATATTCTGATGATCCTAAATTAATAGTGATTCTAATATTTTAGTGGCCCTAAATTAATACTGATACTAAAATTAATTGTGATTCTAATACTTTAGTGATCCTAAGTTAATATTGATCCTGAAATTAATTGTGATTCTAATACTTTAGTGATCCTAAATTAATAATGATCCTAATAATCTAGTGATTATAATATTCTAGTGATCTGAAATTAGTACTAATTCTAATATTCCAGTGATCTTTAATTAGTGATCCTAATATTTTAGTGATCCTAAATTAATATTGGTCTTAATGTTTTAGTGATCCTAGATTAGTAGTGGCCCTAATATTCTGATGATCTTAAATTAATAGTGATCCTAATATTCTTGTCATCCTAGATTAATAGTGACCCTAATATTTTAGTCATCCTGGATTAATAATACTCCTAATATCCTAGTCATCTTAAATTAATACTGATCCTAATATTCTAATGATCCTAAATTAATAGTGATTCTAATATTTTAGTGATCCTAAATTAATACTGATACTGAAATTAATTGTGATTCTAATACTTTAGTGATCCTAAGTTAATACTGATCCTGAAATTAATTGTGATTCTAATACTTTAGTGATCCTAAATTAATAATGATCCTAATAATCTAGTGATTATAATATTCTAGTGATCTGAAGTTAGTACTGATTCTAATATTCCAGTGATCTTTAATTAGGGATCCTAATATTTTAGTGATCCTAAATTAATATTGGTCTTAATGTTTTAGTGATCCTAGATTAGTAGTGGCCCTAATATTCTGATGATCTTAAATTAATAGTGATCCTAATATTCTTGTTATCCTAAATTAATAGTGACCCTAATATTTTAGTCATGCTGGATTGATAATACTCCTAATATCCTAGTCATCTTAAATTAATACTGATCCTAATATTCTAATGATCCTAAATTAATAGTGATTCTAATATTTTAGTGATCCTAAATTAATACTGATACTGAAATTAATTGTGATTCTAATACTTTAGTGATCCTAAGTTAATACTGATCCTGAAATTAATTGTGATTCTAATACTTTAGTGATCCTAAATTAATAATGATCCTAATAATCTAGTGATTATAATATTCTAGTGATCTGAAGTTAGTACTGATTCTAATATTCCAGTGATCCTAAATTAATACTGATCTTAATATGCTAAAATAACACTGATCTTAATATTTTAGCGATCCTAATATTCTAGTGATCTTAAACTAATGGCGATCCTAATATTCCAATGATTCTAGATCGATAGATTAATAGATTCTAATTATTGACAGAACAACGAGGTTGGAAATGCTGCCGAGGCACGAAAGGAGCCAGTGAATTTCGGCAACACCGATGACGAAGAGCTGGCTGGATCCGGAGAAAACGAAGGCAGCGCATTCGACGCAGACAAAACACCTCTACATTACGTACCTAGCAGAAAAGAAAGAAGTAGGCTAACTTTTGTAGTAGACCTTTTCGATTCATCGGATATTGTTGATATTCTGAATTTCGTGTTTATAACTTCGAACGTCCCTTTGCAGAGTACTACAGAATAACGTTGACTGTTGGAGAACCGTACAGGAGAGAATATGCTGACAGGAGTAGCAGAGAGTATAAGGAACTGAGTGGTAACCTGACGCAACAGCTCGAAGAGCTGCTGAACCGGGACATTCCAAATGAAAGTCACCATGTCAACGTTGTGAAAATATCGTGAGTCTAATGTTACAGTGTGCCCCTGTGTAGTCCGTTCCTTTAGTTAATCTCGAGGAGCTTTGGTTTCACGAGAAACCTAAATCCTTGCCAAATTATGGCATTGCATATACTAATCAACCATACTGGCAAGCACCACAGTGTCAACGTGCAATTTATCTTTCTTTTATCATTACTCTGGTTTTTTTCGTAAAGAGGATTTTTACAAAGGAGGAAATAGAAACGACTCGCACGTTTACATCTCAGTTTTAATATCTTTTGAGAAACTTTCAAACTTCTCGATCGAGAAGATGGATGACAGTTGTCTGGGAATTAATAAATAGCAGAAATCCTCTTTGGAAGTAGAGAAGTTGCATACAGCGAGGCCGAATCAAAGTGACTCGGCGCGCTAACAACATCCTCTTTGATGTTCAGGCCAACGTCCGCCGACAGCTTCACGTCACAAGTTACTCTAGACATCGGTTCGACGTTCGCGGACGAATCCGAGATGCAGCACATCATCGAGAACCAACTGCAGTACCACTCGTTGGGCAACGTCCAAGTACGTCCTGACGAGTTTTTCTTCAGAAGAGCCCAAGGTAACTTGTTCTCGCCGCGGTGACGTGGGGAATGATCGATTCCTCCTCGAAGACCATTCACCAACTGAACATGATCATAGCGGGAAAAGAAAGAAATCTCTTCCCGAGATAAAGATGGATGATCTATCTAAATGTTGGGGATCTACTTGGAAGAGTCGGTCAATTCAATTTTCATACGCACGCTACTGTTCGAAAGCCTTTTTTCATCTCTTCAGTCATTCGATAATTCAGTATTGGATAATAATAAAGATTGTCGTGTTACACGTATTTCATAGGTCTTCTTTCTTATGTAAAATACTATTTGTTGTGTCGGACTATTTGTTGTGTTCCAAGAGTTTTTGAACAGCCGTGTATGTAGTTTTGCATGCCTCTTCGCTGTATTTGAAATTAGGCTCGTACGTTCTCATATTTTCGTTCTTTTGTCTTCTTTTGTTGCATCCTTTTGTCCACCTGACGCACAACAATTACACACGCACACACACACGAAACACGCAATTAGTCGGGGGAAGTATTGACGTGCCAGAGTGCGATCAGTCGACCGAGTTGACGTGTAGAGATGGCGAATGCGTGCCGCTAGAAGGACGCTGCGACGGTGTTCCAAACTGCAAGGATGGTTCTGACGAGGAGGGTTGCCCCGAAACGACAACGCGTAAGTATCAATGAAAATTCATCAATGGAGCGTTTTGTAAATACGCTTAGACGCTCTCTCCACAGCGTTATAATATAAATATAATCATATTTATAATCATTCGACTTCATTCCGGCGGATGCTCCATTGTATAATTAATTCGTCGTAGTTAAATCATTGCATGCCAGATTCATGCTCGTTATTCCTCTTTATTCATAGCTCTCATTCTCTCGTCGGAAACCCGATAGACAAATTGTCACTTCAGCCATCGCATATGTATATCTGTTCTTTCTTTTTATGTTTATAATTTATACTCGGTCACGTTAACCGCCGCATGGTATCACGTCATTTCTCCCCAATCACCGAACCCGACAGACGTCGAGGGCGTCACAGAGGTCCACAAAGAATTCCAAGAACCCGAGAGGAACCTGATAACGCAGACGAACGTTGCGACCGTCGCGAAAGAAAGCGACACGAGAGCATCGAGCAAGTGTCGCGCCGACGACACGGTCCGTTGTAGCGACGGAAGTCGTTACATCTGCTCTGTGCAGCAGTGTGACGGCGTCAAGGACTGTGACGACGGCGATGACGAGAACGGTTGCCCCCATCCAGGTATACGCCATGTCTTCCAATCACGTAGATAATTGCTTGTACATAGATTAACTATGCTTGCAACCAAATGTGCATATATATATATATATATACTTGGTCTTGATCATCTTCACCTCCACTTTCTCCCAGTTCCTAGGTGATTGAAATGTAAGAAATTGATTGATCTTCCAGGCTGCAGTCCCGGCGAATTCGCCTGCGACGTGTCCAGGTGCATCTTGGAGTCTCAGAGGTGCAACTTCGTTCAGGAGTGTGACGATGGGAGCGACGAACATGACTGCAGCTATCCTGGCAAGTCAATTTTTATCTTATTTACTTTTTATTAACTCGTTGCCATTGTTTCATCATTGGTGTTATTCTTTTTTCCATTTCGCAAAGATTATTCCACGATCAGTGTGTTGCACTTACTAACCGACAACAGGGTATAGAAAGTACAGTCTTACCTCTTTACCGACCGTAACGACTAACCGTCGGTGATCTAGTTACCGACTAACGATTACCTTACCGACAAATCGACGCGGTTTTCGTGGAATTTGGATCTGTTTTATCGACTGATCGAATCGATCAGCTCTCCAATTTTCGATTCTGGGTCAAGTTACAGACGAGTTGATCATTTTGCCTTCGTCTGGCGACTAACTGCATGATTGTAAATTGATATCGATGTCGGCTCGTCGGGGCCCTCGCAAAGACGAAAGACGAGCAAGAACGTGCCGATTTTTCACTGCGGAAAGAGGGTCAGGTGGAAGTCGCGACCAGGATGTACCTGCTGAATATTCAAAAATCTCGAGTGCTTCTCCCTCTTCCGCTTTGTTTTACCGCGCTTTTTTTTCGAGAGGCGAAATGATTACGTGAAGCTGGAACCTCGGCTCGCGAATTTCTTGCCCGTCATTGGGGAATTAGATCCAGATCGAACAACAAGTTGATCGAAACAATTGAATCGAAAGAAGAGCGAGGAGAAGATCCATGTATTCCACAAGCAACACTTGCTAACTCGTAATTCAATTCAATTTGATAAATTCGAACTACTTCCAACGATTGTTCCTGATGAAGAAAACGTGTTCTTCCAATGAAGAAAATGAGGTCAATTTTATGCATCTGCATATGCGTGAATTGAATTTTTGACAACTTTTCAGCGAAACAATGCGAACGCCCATGGTTTCAATTCAATCATATATTTATTGGGATTTGTAGGGCTGGAGGAGCTTGCGTCTTAAAGAAGACGACGGGTGTTTTCATTCGCATTGAGCTAGTTCTCCGCTCTTCATCTAACCCTCCCCTCCCCTCCCCTTAACATTTAACGACAACTCCAAACCAGCGAATCTCGAGTACCAATTTCACAAGCTTACACAAGTAGGCAACTGGGGAAAGGCCGAATCTTCTCAAGTTTCTCGATCAGAGCCGCGGTTAATGGAGAGTGCGTCAGATACGCGAAGTCTAGAAACGCAACAAAGGATATTAAATTCCCTGTTTGAAAGAGAAATGGGGAGGGAAATACTGTGTGCAAGTAGGCCAGACCGCGACAGAACAATGAGTCCTACGGTTGATAAGCCCTTTATAGGAGACTTTTTCCTTGTCGTATATTGGAAATTTATTTACAAGATAGTCGCGTGAAGTCAGGTTATCGTAATGTTTGCAAATGATCACTTTGTTTGGCGTGAAATTTTATGTTTCTCCGACCAGTGTGGCAACTGGAATGGAATGTGAGTGGAAACTTGTTTCATTTATTAAACGTAATACTTTGCTTTCTAAACGTTGCAATTTTCCCATAATTGCGTAAAAAAGTCATCGCATGTTAGAAAAATATAAAATTCCATGGCAAATAAAATGATCGTTTGCAAACGCCTGCGCCATTAGTGCATCATTAATTTAAAGAGCATTGCCAGTTAGAACAAGTATATTTTCAATCGTCAGGGAAATAATTTTCTCCGCTGTTTTACAAACTTTCGTGAAAGAAGTACGAAATTTAATTAATATATATCGGTAAATAAATAAAAAAATAAATAATACGAATGATATCGTATAACGCGAAATATATATTTATATGTCTGTTTTAACTATCAGTAAAATTTTTCCTTAACATTTTTAGAAGGGATGTTCGAACTGTCAGCTTAATTTACTTCGCTGTTGTTAGATTTAAAGGGAATAGTCGATCGTAAAGGACTTGAAAGATTTTCGGAAAAATTCACACGATGAAACCTTGCTACCTCGTGCCCTTTTTCGTCTGATTATGCATTTTTTTTTTTTTTTCTTCGAGTTGAACAAAGTTCTTCCTGGTTGAACGAGGTCGATGAGAGACAGGGATAGACAGACATCTGTTATAAATATCCGCGGACACGCAGCCCGCCGCTTTTACTTGCTTCCAGTAATCGCGATGTGCATGCTTAATCAATATTCAAGTATTCAACCGTTAGGGGACCATCGACCTTATCCCTTTCATTACTAGCGATGGGTATTCGAAATGTTGAGATTCCCATTTTTCGTCATCCAGTTCTAGTATTTTTCGTCATCCAATTCTAATATTCGAATTTAGTATTCGAATAATCTAATATTCGTTAGTATTTTTCTAGTATTTTTCGTCATCCAATTTTTCGTCATCCAATTCTAATATTCGAATTTCAATGAAATGTAGGAAAAGGAAAATTATTTTGTGCTTTTAGGGAATTTTACGCAGTTCTTACATAGTTGTACGTAATTTTTGGCAGTTTTACGTAGTTCCTCTTAATTTTGCGTAACTCTCCTTAGTTTCGATAATTCTGCGCAGTTTTTCACAAGATTTCTGTAATTTTCTGCAAACTTCCGCAATTTTTTCTGCTGTTGCTAGTTTCTCGCGGTTTTTATGTAATTTTCCTTAGTTTCCACAGTTCTTTTTTTTATAGTTCTACGCAGATTTTCGCAGTTTCTCTGAAATTTTCGCAATTTCTCGCAGTCTTTACGTACGTCTTCCATAATTTTATACCGTTTCATCATAGTTTTCACCAGTCTGCTGCTGTTTGCTCGGCAGTTTTGCATAGTTCTCAGCAGGTCTTCCGCGCCTAAAAATAGAAACTTATAAATTTTCGATTATAAGTTAAACTTTCAAATGTATGTTTTTCAATTACAAATTAAATTTCCAAATATATATTTTAATAAACTTTAATAAATATATAATTATATATTTACAATTTATAATTCTATTAAATATATAACTTTAATAAATATAATTATAAAACTTTTAAATATATACATATTTTTCGTTACGAATTGAAAAGTGAAGTATCACGTTGGGGTGGCTTTAAGAAAGAAAGAAAAAAAAAAAGAAAAACAAACAGACAGCCCTTGATCACACTCGCGGTAACACATTTGCGTTTGTGCCCATCGCTACTCGATGACCCTAGGCCCTCGCCCCCTCCCTTCCACCCTCCGTTCACCACGGTGGATAGGAATGCGCATAACCACTTTCGTGTCCCCCCCCCTGGTTGCTTCCGCGATATGCCAACTCCGACAATTATGTGAGTCTCGGTGAACAGGATGAACCGAACGTCGTCAGAAGCCAGGAAACCAGGCTCTGGTATGGCTGGCAAGTCTAAACCGAGGGGGAAAGTGGGGAGGGAGCGGATAAATTCTACGTTAGGCTAGTACATAGTAGGTGGAACGACATCACGCTAGGCACTGCCACGACAAACGTCAGCCCCCGCTGTCCCAGGACATTATTCAGGTGCGTCCTCCTCTCTCGACCTGTTATACATCGTGATGCAAAAAAAAAAAAAAAAAAAGAAGAAGAAGAAGAAAAAAAAGAAACGATCCCTGCGTGTCATCACTGTTTGGCTGTTTGGATTTCTCTGAATTTCGCGTACTGGGGTACATTTTTGTAGCCCTCCCGCTTATCAATCGATAATGAAATGAGACAGCCTTGAATGTCGGTCGCAGTTTCGAGTTCGACGAAAACGTGTGTAGTTTTTTTTTTTCTTTTTCAATTTTTGTTAGCTTGACGATCGTCTTCTTGCGATGTATTTATTAATGACGTGAAAACAAGGTTCATCGTGTTCGCCAAAATGAACTCGTTTATATTTTATGATTTATGTGTAGTTTGCACGATGCGGAATCTACCACTCAGCTAGCGATTTTTCGTTCGTGTAACAGGAGTTTAGGTTCGAATAGGTAAAATTATATAATATTATAAATTATAATTTATATAATATTATAATTATTATATAATACTATATAAAAATTATAAAATAAAATTTATTATTATAAATAAATTATAATTACAAAATTTATCATATAGTATCTAGCGGATGGAGCAATTTTCTATTAATAAATCCCGTTTCTTTGGTTACGTTCTAAAAAAGAAAAAAGAAACACACAGAAAAATCTGTGTAGTGTCACACAATTTTTCGATTAAAAAATAATTAACGATGAATAATAATATTCCAAAAATCCAAGAGAACGAATTCAACATCGTTCTCGATCCAAAGTGAAAATAACGATTGTTCTTATCTAAACAGCTCTCGAGTTGAGGGCCAAGAACTGGCAGAAATAGCAATGGAAAGTGTTTTTCGAACAGCCGTGTATCGCATCAACGCGAAAATTACGAAAATATCCATTTTCGAAGTCGTTAGACTTGAATTTAGGCGCGAGTTACACACGTCACATGAAAGGATTTCCCAATAAAACAAGATTTATCGGTTCAACTTTCGAGAATTCGAGAGCGATTCGATCACCTGTTACAGCTGGATCAGAGCCAGTATCAATACGGTTGTAGTATAATTTCTTGAAGGCTGTCTCAACAAACTTGACTATCTATTAACATTCTCAGAATAGTTGAACGGTTATTCCATTATAAATATCCTTCGCGAGATAACAGTGTTTAATTTAGAATCGAATGATTTACAGGCGTGACTCTTTTTTGGACCAATCTGTTTCGGTGTGATTCTGCTTGCAACGTTTGCAATGATAAGTTTGCTTTAATGAGATATGTAAGTGAATTGTAAGTACGAAAGGATTGAAATGGGGTTTAAATCTTTTTAATATAATATAATGTATTTAATCTATATAGTCTATATTATACATATATAATCTTTTAATATAATATAATATAATATAACATAATATAATACAATATAATACAATATAATACAATATAACATAAAATAAAACAATATAATACAATACAATACAATATAACATAAAATAAAACAATATAATACAATACAATACAATACAATACAATACAATACAATACAATACAATATAATATAATATAACATAATATAATATAATATAATATAATATAATATAATACAATATAATACAATATAATACAATACAATACAATACAATACAATACAATATAATATAACATAACATAACATAATATAATATAATACAATATAATACAATACAATACAATACAATACAATACAATACAATACAATACAATATAATACAATACAATACAATACAATACAATATAATATAATATAATACAATATAATATAGTATAATATATAATAATATAATATCTTTTTAATTTAATATAATCTGGTATAGTCCGCGATTGTCTTCCAACAATTAATAATTGTTAATTTCTCTTACTTGTGGATTGATTTGTGACGTGATGTTATTTGAAATAATTTACTCAAATGATTGTCCGAAGGAGGCGCACCGAGGGACTATAATTCATCGTGTAATTATAAATATTGGAATTTCTGAAAGTTTCGTAAAATTAAAATGAGATTTTAAAAACGCAGTAAATTTGAATAATTATAAAATTCATAACGTTCAAAATTGCATGATACACGGAACCCGTAGCTTTTAGTTTCCTCTAATAATTTATAAAGTGAACGTTTAGTTATGAATATTCGAAAAATTTTAGCGCGGGTGGAGAAGGGAAGATAGTTTCGAACGCGAAAACACTGTTGTTGGCCTGATATCTCGAGTTTAATTTAACATTACAATCGCGCGTAATTTCAACATTCGACAATAGTATTTTCAAACGTAAAGCATCGAATAAACTTGGAGCGCAAAGAATCGATCTTCGACCTGCGTGATTCGAAATTATTTTCCATAAAATTTTCACGTCTCCTCGCCCGTTCAATTAGCGTAACAATAATCGTTCTTTGGGACTCTAAATTCGACCGGGGCCTTGGTTATCCTTGTTCTCCACGTTTATCCGTGTTTCAACAAAGATCCTTCGACAATTCGAAAGCAAAAAAGGCATTTTTACTCGTCGGCGAATGAAAATGCAGACGGTTTATTGACAGAATAAGCATATGCAAATGTGTCGCGAATGGTCGGCCAGCGTGATTTGTCTGAAAACTTCCTGCGCCCCGTGGTCGTTCGTTCCGCCTGTAAATCACGTCACGAATTTCACCAGCGTCGCGTGATCCTTGATCGATAAATTAACGAGCCACTTAGCTTCCCGGGGGAGGAAAATTTGAATGTCTCCCCGTATTCTCTTTTTTTTTTTTTTTTTCTTCGCGAACATGCCGCGAGTCACTTTTGCCCCAGTTCTTCTTAAACATACGAATTTTTCTTATCTTCTGAATTTGACCAAAGCTTCGTCTAGATATGTTTCAGATGTAGATTGCTATCTTTTTTCTTTTTTTATTTTTTAATGGAAATTTTTTTGTTCTCGTGATTATATTTTGATTTGATTAGAAACAAAGAGATGAATATTAAATATTAATTGAACAAATAAATTACTATGAATGAATACTATGAGTACTATGAATGTTTGAACAAGTAAATTACTATGGCAATGTTTCACGTGTTTAAAGGATTTATTGGCCAATTTAACAAGAAGCATCTGGAAAATTTTCCATCGTCTTCGAACCTGATTCTAACTTTTAACGGAAAGAGAATTTGTACGTTTAACGTTAAAAAAAAAATCCTCTCGATTCTCAAGTTTTTGATTAGTTTCCGTGATTTTTTTTCTCGATGGTAGGTACTTTTTTTTGTGACTTATCGATTGGTTGCGTAAGAGATAATTAGCTTGTCGCGTGTTATCGTCTGATAAGAGATCCGGGAGGCTGTTAAATAATTTCTGGTCGGATTTCGGCGAGCCACGAAATTTCGTGGACGATGTCAGTTTCCGCGCGAACGAGCCTCGTATGCGCCTTGAGCTTATTTCATAAATAATCAAGACTAAAGATAATGGCACGGTCATCGAGGCCAGTACGCTGATAGTATCTGTTATCAAACTGCGACACGTCGTGAAATAAATAGCGTTAATAATAATTATAATCAAAGACTTTGCCTGTCAAAACACAAATATTCAATATAGATAACATAATATAAATATTTTGCATTATTGTATGCAAGTTTACAGCGGAAAATTTTAGGAAATTCTTCGTACCTGTTCAACACTCGGGATTATTCGAAGGCTTGTCAGTTTATTTCACGAATAACTTTCTAAATAGCTATTTAGTCATTTTTAGATATTTATATCTGTATCTGCATAATGCTAGAGATAAAGATAATTATTCGCAGTCACGTACATGTTCGTAAAGTTCTCCCCATTTTCAACGTTCCTTTAAAAAATTCTCCCCGCTGTTTTAATAAAATTTTCCCCGAAAATTGTAAAAATTTACGAAAAATTTAAAGCTCTAAAATTGTTTCAAAGAAAATTCTTTTTGCCCCTTTCGTAAATCCTTTTCCTCTGTTCCCCCTTTATTCTTAATGCTTATGTTTAAAAACCACGAAGGAAAAGCATCTCTGCAACGACACTGAAACCGAGCCTCGGAGCTGGCGTGCCTTCGTCGTGGATATTTCTTTCCCAACCTGTTCAGATTAAACGATTCGGGGTCGCGCAGCCGCGTGGGGCGGGTCGTAATTCTGCCGGTCGTGTTCGTATTGTCGTAAATTACAAAAAAGCCGGAGAATTGTTGCCGCGAAATAACCACCCGACCAACAGCCACCACTACCAACATCCTCAAACCACCACCACCGTGTCGTTTCATCCCCATTTTCGTCGTCTCGTGTCGTCGTTGTATTGTCGTATTGTCGAGCACATCATACAGCGCGCGGTGTCTGTCCAATGATAATCCAGCGAGAGAAAACTCTCGATGATTGTCCAAAGTCACGTGAAATCAATGAATTTTTCTCACCCAACGATCGATATCATTTCTACACATGATTCTTTTCCTTTTGAATTATTCTTGCGTAAGTTCCATTGTCGAAAATTTCTCTTCAACTTTGATTGCAAAGTATCGAAACAGGCAATAATTTGATTTCAGAAAGAACGATACATGTGACGCAAGAGTCAGGCGAACAGTTTCATTCTGCTGGCTGATGATTTACGTTGCACCAGCTACGATTTTTGTCCTAGATGCTAGATTGCTGAGAAACAGTCCACCCGTGCCGTTATTCCGATGTGTACATGCATCCAGCGCAGTCAGAGTTACGAAACGGATGGTTCACGAGGGGGTGGTTGTTGGGAGGGAAAACGGTGGTTCGTTACCGAGTGTTGGACCCCTTAAGTGTGGCAACAGCCACGGTAACGCCTACCAATCTGCCCCGTTTGTCCCCCGGAAACCAAGCTGCACCAACACCAGCACCCGCCGCCTCCTCCTCGCGCGAAGCTTAATTCTCCTCGTGGCTCGAGAAATGAAGCTTAAAGCCGAAAATGAATTCTAAAAAGCGCGGCTGATGAAAGTGTGGTTGGTTGGTTGTTTGGTCGGGGGTGGCTACCACCCCCGATGGGGGGATGACTGTCGTAAATCTGGCTGAAGTGTCACGGATGGATTATAATTGCGACGTGACTGAACTCGCGATAAATCCTTCGTTTCTGTATTTTTTTCGGTGGTTCGTTTTGGTTGGTTTTTTTTTTTTTTTTTTTTTTTTTTTAGGGGAGAGTTTTCGGGAATCAAAGAGAGTATTGCTAGAGGTTGTTTTTCAACGTGGGTGTCGTTAAATGTTTAATGCAGAGGGATTTTTAGAGATTTTTAGAAATTTCGAGAATTGTACGAGAGGTTATGTTAACGCGGCGTCGTTAAATGTTTGAGGTTAGGAATTTGGTGTAGCTCTTTCCTACGGATCAGAGATCTTTAGAATCGGAAAAGGAAAAGGGATTAAAGGTTGCTTTTCTAAAGTGAGATCGTTGAAAAGAATGAATTTTCCATTGATCGAAAAATTAAACATTGTTGTGTAAACTAAAGTTAACTACATATTTATAAATAATCGGTATAAAATTGTTTTGCATTCTAAATATATTATGTATATACATTTATTATATATATATATTTGTTATATAATAATATGTACATATTATTTATTTTATATATATATATATATATATATATATATATATATATATATATAATTCTCATACATAAATGAATCGCTATACTTTGGACATTTAATCCACGAAAATCCACAATCTCTTTGCGCTACACAATTCCTAAATAAATCTCCATTTGGCGGACCGTTTACGTCGCCATGCAACCGACGTAGAAAGGTTCTCTGAAACGTGAAAATCGGTTGATTTGCAAAGTCCAAAAGCTCTCTCGGAAGTCGAAGGACTGTCGACGATCACGTCTTAATCTGCCTGACAAAAAGATAATTCGCGGCTTGTTACATCGTGTCGTGAAAGTTGAAGAAGTCCATTAGTATGAAAATGTGCGGTGGCAAAGGCTGTGACGTTCGAATAAACGCCGTGCAACAATATATATATATATATATATTCGGGTTCCACGAGCAGTGGGAGTATCGCCGCGCACGAACCGTGATTTCTCAACTTATTTTATTTAAAACTTTTATAATCCGCCGAACACCGGACGTGTTCTTACGTTCTTGGCCTTCGCGGGATGGTTTACGTCGCCGGGAATCAGATTGGATCAGATCTGTAGAATAATTCTCGGTTCGTCCCTGGTGTTAATTAGAATTCAGATGTTCTCGCGTGAAATAGCGGTGAATTAAACAGATCAGTCATGTGTTGCTTTTCTTATTAGTTTATCAATACTTTTTTAATAAACTGAATAAAACCTGCCTTGCGTAACTTTCGATTAACAGTTTTTTATGTTGTGCATATAGATTACGTATCTAGCTTATATTGAACGCATAATAAAATGAGTGGCAGAAAGTTTCCATCTATTTTTTTTTTAATGAAATTAAATTATATATTAAAAAATATTTTAAAAAACTAATTTTATTAATTTTAAATTAAATTTAAGTTCAAACATGAACTTACATTAGTGTACTTTTAGTAGGAAGTGATTTTTGGTCCACCCTCTATAATATATAATTATATTATGTATTATATAATTATATATTATATATTATGGAATATATAATTCCCTATACGTACTCTAGTAATCTCGCCTAGTATCTTTTCTTTTAAATACACAGTGCGAAAGGGTTTAGAGATTGTTTTACTTTCTTGATTAATAATATCGAAGCTCTCTATGATCAAGTGCAGTTTCAAATTAATTATTGTGTTATGTGTGATTTAAGATCAATCATTCGTCAATCATCAACAATAATTACAATATGTAATTTATAAGTATAATTCACTTAAATCATTATTGGAGATCGAATTTGAATTATTCAAAAATATGTATATAAAGAAAAATATCGTGTCTCATTCACTTTGTTTTTAACTATTGTCTCATTGTAAAACAGTCCAATCATTCTGTTTTGTAAACGAATGAAAACTTTAGATTGGTGGCTAAACTAGTTGTGCAGCTACTTTAAGTATAGTCTAATGTAGTCCAAGAAAATCAACGCATTGTCAGAGCATTCATACACTATTTCATTTCAATCTCAGAATGCCCCTTGTTTTTAGGTCATTAGCAACGTAAGAGACATGTAAGGTTCATGTCAGTTCATGATAACAAATGTTTGAAACATTTACTCGAAACGAACAATTGGATCGAATTGTATTTGATCTAGAATTATTGTGCTAAATAGCACACATTGTCAAAGCATTCGTAACTACCGAATGAATAAAACCATCATAAATTGTCATCAGGAAGATTAAGAAACGGAAAGAAAGTTGAAAATTGAGTTGAAAGTTCAAAGTTCAAACTAATTATTGAAATTAATTTTAAAAGATGAGATTTATTCATATCGTTTCACGAAAAATCATTCAAATTTGCAAAAAATGCACCATTGCAAATCTAACAAATTTTTTTTTTTAAATTACAGAGTTCAATGTATATAAGATTTAAATTACAATAATTGTAAATTTATGACATTTCTACGAAAAATTACGAATTAACACGTCAAGTTTAAAAGTAATTATTCAAATTTTAAATCAAAGGTAAAGAGATATTTTGAAAGTTTATACAGTTTATTCTCAAGTAGCACAAAACAGAAGCACACCGTTGTGTATCTATAAAATTCCTATGAAAAAATTATTTTTTCAAAATAAAAAACTCATTATTAAACTTGAAGATTTAGTATATAATACAATAATTCTAGATTAAATACAATTCGAAGTAAAAATGAATTTCTGTGAAAAGAATATCCATAAATTTTCTATGAAAATTCAGTAGTTTCAAAACTATTATATTAAATTCAAAATAAATTATATTATAACATAATAATAAAATAAATTATATTATATTGAATTCAAAATTCAAAGTTAAAAATTAAAAGGCAGCTTCAGAAGTTACAAATTATTCCGAAAACGCGAATCTATCGTTCATTATTCGGATATTCTGGAAATACAGTACATACCGTCGTAAGATCTTTCTACTTCAAATTACACTTCTGACACGCACAGATCCGACAATAAATTCTACAGTTTTTCTCAAATCATTCCCAGACCATTGGCATCGAGCGTAATCGAAGCGCACGAGACAACGAGGAAGGCGTCTAGCGATCGAATAGTTTTCAATTTGCGTAGCGTCTGGCGGGCTTCGCTACGCATGCGCAGTGAGAGACGCGCGGCAAACGCGCGCTGCGCGATTCTCGCGCCAGAAGCGTCTCGCGGCTGGCACGCGTCGCGCGTCAGTCGTTCGTTCGAGACGGCGCGGGCTTGTTCGTTCGCTCCCTCGAGAGACACTGGCGGCCACGCTGTCGACATTCGATCGGTAAACCGTGGATCTTTTCCGTCATCTTGGTACCACTTTTGGCCAACGATCCTCGAGCCGAAATCATCTCCTCTATGAACAACCGAGTTCCTTAAGTTTCTTGAAATTTCTCCTATCTCGAAGTTCATTAAACGTTGAGACGAGGCTTAAAATTAGTTTCGAAGCCCGCGAGGCAGGAAGAAGCATTAATATTCGATCGTTATTAATTATTCGGAATCACACTTGAGATTTTTTTTTTTTTTTTTTTTTTTTGGCTGGCTGATATTTTTAAGAGTCGTGGATCTTTATTGTTTGAAGCTGAATTGAGGTTTGGCCCGACAAATTCCACTTTTCTCGTGAGACCAGTTTGTTGAAAATTACGATTTATTTTGTCTATGATAGTTTGAGATGGAAAGAAACGTTATTCAATTGATTGATACTTGGAATTTACAGAGTTTCTGCCGTGTCGTTTATGTTCTTCGAATTCTCCTTGCTTCGAGGCAGTTTCTGGATTTTCGTTGAAATTTAGCAAAGCTGAAAATTTAAAAAAACGCGAGGCAGAAAGAAGCATTGCTCTCGAGTATCGTTCGAAATTATTTTGAAATTTCGAAGCAGTCTGATTAATTGGAATTTTAAAATTCCCCCATTGTTCAAGTCGATTTACTCTGCTTCTTTGAATTCTTCTTTTTCTTCTCGTTTGTCGAAATTTGTCAAAAAGCATCGCAAAGCTCTCGGCAACGCGTGACGATCCCTGCGATATTTACGGAATGTGTCACGGAAATTGAAATTGTTCAGAGGATTAAAGCGAAGGCTTAGTCAGTCAAGCTCGGAATTTCCAAGTAAATTTAAATTTTGTCATTTAGGATTTAACAACCTTGGAAGATTGGAATTTCAACTTTCTTTTTCGGGGATCGTATAAGTGAGAGTCTTAATTTTAAAACCAACTCCCCCGATTTGAGATCAGTGTCGCGTTACAAGTTCCGCGGGGGCGGAAGAAAGAAAGTCGCCTCCGAATCTCTCGAAGCTTCGAGCGCGATCACACGGAACCAGAGAAAATCCTTCTGTTGTCCACAAATCCACGCTCGTTCGACGAACAAACTACTTACGTATCTTCTGAATCCCTGTTAGATCATTCGTCGGATCTCTTGATTTATGTATCCTTAGAAATTCACGTGGATATCTGGGATAGATAGTTTTCTGGGATGAAACATTCTCGTCAAAAAATTTTTTCGAATTCATCGAAGAAAGACGATTTTTTAATTCGTCGACATTTGGTATTTATCGTTTCGCAATGGAATGTTGAAACATTGTCTGTGCTTTGTTGTTTTTCCCTACGAGAGACGGAGGAGGAGGATTCTTCCATATTTGAAGGAAGTTGTAGAAGTGAGCCCGCAAATCCCCCAAAAAATTCTACGCCCCTGACTCATAAAATATTTTTCTGATCAAGACTCCATACCGTTTTCTTTAAAAAATCCAACGTTCTTCCTCGGCCTCGAGGAAACAGGAGAACAACGAGGACTTGCATGTTTTATGGTTCATACTCTCAGCATGAACCACCAAAAATAAATGATTTCCGCGGGAGGTTTTTCCTATTCTGAAATTTTGTAGTTACTTGTCTCTTAAATTGCACGAGTAGAAACGATTCTTTTTTTTTTTTAACTCAAACCTATGTTTACACTGTACTAAAATTCCAAATCTGAGCTATAAGTCTGCGTGTATTAATTTTATGTAATTCTTATCAATCTCTAACCTATATTTTACACGTTTAATAAACATTTTTCTTCGAGTTCCAATTCGAAACTCTTTTAAAAAATACTTCAAGATTCTACGTCTGTGTATAAATCAAATTTCTTTCTCCATCGCTCGAAACAATTTACTACATGCACCAATCATTTTCATAATTTCTCCCCAGTATCTGCAGAGAACGATCGAGCTTTTTCGACTTTGTAACTTTTTCAAAAAATTGAAACCATATTCGCCAATTTTTCTCTTTCGACTAATTGTTTCCACCGTCTGTCCTCAAGAAGTCTTTGAAAGAAGACAACTGTGGTTCTCCTCTCGGTTTGAACTATTTTTAAAATATTGAAAATATATTCTGCTCTGCAAACTCAAAAATAGCATGTTGCTTGATGAACAGGCTCGTCAATTTTTTCCTCGATATCTCAAACGATGTAGAATAAAACCTTGACTCTCTTCTTCAATTTATTCCTCGCTCTACAATTCCTCACTTCAACAATTTCACAAACAAGTGTTTCCCGAATGTGAAAAATAAAAAAATCACGATTCTCTTCGATCGATCGTCTCTGATTCTTTCGAAATATTGAAAATTCCACGTCGTGACGTCGCAGAGATCTCCAAGAACAAAACCAAACAGTCGCGCCTCAGCGTCAAGAGCAGAAGAGTCTCTCGCTCTTCCAAAAACTAGAAACTATAGATTCTCCTCATTTCCACGAAAGAAAAACCTCCTCCTCCAAAAAAAAAAAAAAAAAAAAAATCAAGAATCCTCCCCGTTCCACGGCGGAACTTTTCAAAAATTCAAACCCTTGATATTCTACGGAGAACTCGGGGTTAGTTCGGAGGGTATCGCGTGTGGCTTGGTTGGTGGTTGGTCGTCGACGTTAGTCCTGGCGATAGAAAAAAAAAAAAAAAAAAAAACAGAAAAATAGAAAAATAGAAAAGAAAAAAAAGATGTAAAGTAGCTTAGTGCCTCCCACGCTTCCCTTGTTGACAGCGGAGGGTGGGGTGGCCTGTTGTGTTCGGTTCATGGCGGCTAGCAGTTTGCCAGTCTGTCAGCCTCGGCCAGCGGGGCGTCTGCACGGAGAATCGGCGCGTTATTCTCGCGACTCGCATCATCCTCGAAGGTGAATAGGAGAGGATAGGAAAGATTCGCGAACATCCGGCAGCCGACGTGTTTTTCGTCTCGATTTTCCAGTTGGTTTTCTTTTTCCTTCCTTTTTTTTTTTTTTTCAATCGGTAGGAGATTTCCGCTCGAGGATCGAGGATCGAACATCTTCTTCGAGGATCGCGAACGATGGACAGTTTCATTCAGTGGAGTGTGTCTTTGATGCATTGATTCTACCATTTTTCGTTGAGATTTGGAAAGTTTCTGGCAAGTTTGAGTTTTGGTGGAGTGTTAACACTTTGGGGGTCTTTTTTTTTTTGGTTTCTTTTTTCATTTCCTCTGGTTCGGTACCAGTGATATTGTTTTTTCAATTAAGTTGAAATTGTTAAAAGTTGTTGATCAAGTTTTCGATAATTTTCCGGATTTTAATGCTAGTTGAATAGCAGGTTACATTGATAAATATTGTATGAGATTGTTCAATGAAGAATTTTTTGGAAAGTTCTTTTTAGAGGAATTTAAAAAATTTAGAAGCCTTGAATTTTACATTTTGAGATACTTTGAATACTTTTTTCTCTTTTTTTTCTTTTTTTATTATGAACATTGCCGTGAAAACAACCGTGTAGAATTATTAAAAATTGTTTCTTCGTCGAGTTTGGTATAAAATAAATTATACACATTGTATTTAATACAATTGTTAATAACTCTTGTACAACGGACAATTGTTCAGTGAAAAGTCTTCGAAACATCTTTCTTGGAAAAATTCTTGGATAAGTTCTAACAATTATTTTTGAGAATACAAGTGAAATATTGCAGAGATCACGGTACTTTGAACACTTTGTGTATTCTTTTTATATCTTTTTACGTACGTTCAAAATTTCCAATAATAATCCATAATAATCTGCTAATAACTATCATAATTCCAAGTCACATTTATGCCACTTGTAAAATTTGATTGTATAAAAATACACGTGACACGTATATAATGTACAAAAATAATTTTATTTGCCCGAGGTAGAATAACCGTGGCAATACATTTAGTAATGATATTTCTATTTAAATGAATTATTATATTTATAATTAAATTGAGTGCAATATATTTAGTAATATGACACAAACCTCTGGTTTTCGTTAATTATGAATACGAGTTTCTTTAATTGTAATCAACTGTTGATTATCGGTTACGATTAAACGTAAAAATATTTTATCGTTGGATAACGTTGAACGTAGTATCTCGAAATTTATAACTCAATTATAATCATTAATTATATTGGAGTTCGAGTGTGAAGACAAAATTTAGGATTACTTTGGATCTTTCCAATTTCTAATTAGATCAATCAGTGATGGGAATGAAGTCCCTTCAGTCAATGGAATGAAGTTTCTTTTTAAATTGGTAACAGTGAACGAAACAAGACAGTGATAAACAGGCACGCAAATTTTTTATCCTCGTCTTAAACGTGAATATGTCCTCTAATTTCGTGCATTAGAATTTCCGTTTGTACACGCGTCATTAGAAGAACGACAGATACTTCGAACGCCGATGGTTGTTTGATTTATTATAGTATTGTCGTAGTTAAGAAATTCGCGTACCTTGAATTCTTCGCGTCCTCGTCAAAGAATGTGAGGCAAATTCTGTTTTTTTTTTTTTTTTTTTAACGATGCGACCTCTCCTCGTTTCCTTCGAGACGAATTCCTTGTTAACGACGAATAAATTGCACGTAATGCACTTGAAATTGAAAAAACTTAAACACACTTGGATTTAAAAAAAAAGAAAAAAAAGGGAGTACGAATTTTTATATAACGAACCATTGTTTTATAGATATATTATATAAATAATAAGTACATTTAAAATAATCTTTTTCTTTATAGCAAGTCATTTTTTTCCTTGAGAATTTTTTACGATAATTATGCTAGCTAACATAAATTTATGAAAAATTGAATTTGACTGATCTCATCTCTATTGATATTCATTCATGTTCACTTCTGTCCCCAAGTCGTTGGCCATTTTCTAACTTCAAACGATACAGTATTAATCACGCGAGAAATTCGATATATTTACAAATTTCAAAGAGAACTGGGGATTTTTAATTACTATTATTTATTTATACAGACATAAAGTGATATAAATCCTTGAGGTTCATTTCTGATATTTGTTTAACGTGCAATTTCTTTACATATAATTTCTACATAATACATACTTTTCGATCTGTAGATTTGTAATAATTTCTACATATAAGAATAGAGTATTTTTATATATTATTTCAAATATATATATATATATATATATATATATATATATATATATATTATTTTAAATGTATTTTCAGTATGTTATTTTTCGTGAAACAACGCACACACATTTCGCACGAACTTCGAACAAAAGAATTCGACGAGCCCTCGACAAAAATCCTCGAGATCCATTGAATCTCTAACGACTAGTTATAGAGTCAAAGATTAGAACAAAGCTGCGCGACAAAAGTTACTTTCGATTAAACAAGCCCAACTGGCGCAGAGATTCATCCAGCTGAATCCTCCTTTGCTTTCCCGCCCTTTGCCATCGATTCACTCAAATTCCCCCGCAGTTATTCGCGCTTTGCCGCGATCTCCGATGGCACAAAGCTCCTTTTCTTCGAATTCCTCCACTCTTTGTCCGGTGACCGGTGACACCGATGAGCGAGAGAATGCGAGAAAGAAATTAAAAAGAAGAAAAAAAAAAAAGAAAATACGCGAAAGGAATAAGGATTTGAATGCAGCAGAGGGGCGAGAGTGGACGCGCTTTTCCTTTCTTTCCTTTTCTCTCTCTCTCTCTCTCTCTCTCTCTCTCTCTCTTTTAAATTGGACGCGAAAAAGCGACGGGGATCGATAGGGTGGCGAAGGGGCGCAGCCCACGGGGGTTTGTTGGTGTGTGCATCAAACGCGGTCGCGGCTTTCAGAAAATAATTAAAAATAATTGAAAAACACAGCGTGTCGCCGTGCCACCGCGCGAGAAAGAGAGAGAGAGAGAGAGAGAGAGAGAGAGACCATTGTGCCTTGCTCGCTGCACAATTTCCTTGCCTTTCTGCGGCGAGAACCGTCGTCGTGTGCTTTTCCTTTCTCCCTTTCTCTCTCTCTCTCTCTCTCTCTCTCTTTCTTCCTGTATGCTTTTCTCACCACCGGTGTACGCCCCTGGTAATCCCGCGAAAACAAAAACCGAATTGTCGGCCCCTGATCAGAAGCTCGGAAAAACAGCTGCTCGTGTAACTAACGAGAACGAGGGATAGGGATGGGATCAAGCCCGATATGTACTTAGGTACGTGTCCGAGTCAGATCTGCAGCTGGCAAGATGTTTCATTCGATCGTCGTTCGTCAGAGATCTGTGCTTCTTCGTAAGAAATATCTTCAATAATGCCACGTGCCAATATTCCACCGAATCTCATTTTTTTTTTCCCTCCCCCTCCAAATTTGAAACACACCTTGGAAACAATTTTTTTCGAATAATCCATAATTAAAGCTATTTGGAACGAAAGTTAATTTAAAACGTTCGAACCTCGAAGAAGGTGTTCGCCTCGACGAATGAATAGAAAAGAAAGAGAAGAAATCTGAAATTCAGTTGACGATATCGTTCTGATTTTGTGCCGGCGAAGAAAGCCAGTCGAAGGGAAGAAACGGAGGGGAAATCGGTTGAGGATCGTCCGCAGCAAATGAGACGCTAGTAAACGATAGTGAAATGGGACTTCCGGCGAGGAGATTCCTAGTGATCATTTTGCTCTTGCTGGCGCTGGCAGAGTCGAGTCTCGGCCAGAAGCAGAGGAGACCTTATCGTCAACGGAACAGAGGTAACTACCACGAATCTTTGCTGATTTATGCACCTGTTGAACCTAACCTCACTCTCCGCGTCACGATCCCTCAACGACGAGCCAGGAATTTGCGTTGAATTTCCGTTCAAATAGGAGCAACGCGAAATTTCCTTGCTACCTCGTTAGAGTGATGTTGATGGGTTGAGCGTGGATTTTGTTTTCCACGAAGATTCGTTGGATATATTTTTGTTGAAGAATTGATGGATGGAAATTTGTTCGGAGGGCTTCTTTCCGGAGGATTTAAGGGCACTTTCTTCCAATAAAGAGAGTTCTTGTTTAGTAATAAGTATTTTTATTTCGCGGATAGTTATATAATTATTTGTTTCCTTAGAAAATATTTTCTAAAGATTGATATTGTCAAGTTCATTATAAAAATGTCTTTCTTAAGGGCCGAACGACGGAAAATGTTTTCTAAAGACGTTGATAAATTGTCAAAGGAATTGCCTTTGAAAATCTTGAGTTGTCCTTAAAATCTTCTCCTCTACTCAGTACATACATATTTGTTTGAATAGAAAGCTATTCAAGTTCCTCGTACTCATTTATTAATTTCTCCCGGAGAATTTCCAACTGTGGGCCAAAGCCGAGTTCCAGGCAGTCTGCTAAATAATATGAAAAGCAGTTTCAATATCTAGAAATAAACTGAAACTACTCCCTCCGATATATATATATAAACTGTACGATGAGTCCACGTAGAAGGAGCTAATCAAAATTAAAAGCTCGTAGAGTAAATTTAAACATCCATCGCGTCGAGTTGTAGTTTTTTAATCAGTTTTTAATCAATGACGTCCCGATTGATTTTTAGAAAAATTTCAATTGTAACAACTAATCTAAACTGTAGCGATGTCTTCCTTCCCCCCCCCCCCCCCCACATTTCAGAATTTAATTTCCATATTGCCGCGCGTAAATATCGGCACGGCCCTCTGTCGGTAAGGAGGGTGGGAGAGACTCGACGTAATATTTTCACGTTGGATAATAAACGTGGAGAAGGGTTGACGCGGCTGTGAAATAAATTTTCGATTGGCGAGTCAAACGGTTCGGTGGGGAAAACAGTTGTCAGGGTTAACTCCGTTGGGAGAGAATCTCGCTTCACATTCCTTCACGAGAATCGTATAGAGCTCCTCCTCCTCCTCCTCCTCCTTCTCGTATTATGCATTAATGAAGAGCACTCGAAGGCGTCGTCGTCGGTATCGATTGCCCCGGGGGCGCTACGCGAAAAATCGCGCGCAAGCTTTCGCGAGGGATTTTATCTCGCCTCCCCCCCCCTCCTCCCCCTCAGTCAACCTAATTTCATTCGATTGAATTCTGTTCGAAATTAGTAACACCGTGTTTATATTTAAGGCGAAAATGAAGTGATCGATGCCGGGTCGATGGTCGTTGGGTCAAATCAATGTTGCCGCCGTATATTTGGAACTCAGTTTCGATCTGTGTGTAGACAGTCAGTCTAATCGGGGCTAAGTTAGTGGTGAATCGAATTAATTAACGCGTCAGTTAGACTTGATGTCGCTGCGAGCGAGTGGACGTGATATTTAATTGACTGAATTATGACGTAATGTATCGGCCATGAATTAAATTTCAAGCCACCTAAACGGGAATCCAAAGCAAACTTAGACATTGGCAAATAAATCAATCTAACGTGAGTTAGACATTAGCAACGTTAAACGGACCGCGAAATTGAATTAAATTCAATTACAATAGATAATACAGTTGTCATTTATAAATCGTTCGTGAATTGAATTCAAACCATTTTGTACCAGTGTAAACTTAGACTTAACGCAAACAAATTCGCTGAATTGTGTTTGATCTCGCTAGACTTAATCTAAATCTAGTTGCGTCATACCAAAATAACACAGTCCGCTTAGACCTTCTTAGAACTTCGTATTAAAAATTTAACTCGATCTAAATCAGAGATATACTCCGAAATTATCAGTTACGATAGGCGTAATTGACCTCCGGATATAATTCACTCGTAAATCAAGCACGTAAATTATTACAGCGCAAACCAATCCTCCCGGCTGAAGCTCACAATCAGCACAGCAGAGCTCTCTATGCCCGAGACAGAAGTATAAATTAAATTCGTCCGGCCGCAAACTAAACAAAAGAAAAAAAAAAAGAAAAAAAGAATATCGAACCTCCGCGCCAGTCTTCAAACGTGAATTTACTTTTGAAAATTTTCATTTGAACCGGTGGGCGAACAGCAGAGGGAAAAGGGAATCACGGCGCGCGAAAGCTTAATGGAAATATCTCTGACGGGCGCGCTGTAAAACGGGGGGAGGGGCTCATTATGCGAAAAGAATGTGGCAGACACGCAGGCCGAGGGGTTACGTACAGACATATAGTTGCTTTGGTCTTTGATTAACGTTAAGACTCAAAGCGGCACATGGTAGAGGGAGGAAGGAATCGCGATAACTTTCCACGGCTTTTATAAGCCACCGGAGATTCGCATTTGTCATCGACAAAGGGGGTAGCCGGTGTTTAGCCTCGTTCGCCCTGACAATAGATTTTTCTTTACGCGCCGGCTCCTTCGTTTCTACCTCTGACTCCAACTTTCTTTCTACACCCCCCCCCCCCTCCTCCAACGTTGCTCGCGTTTAATTGCACGATGCCGGGGCAAGCGATGGCCACTATTTTCTGGGTAAACCTTACTGCTGTTTCTCTTGCTAAAAAATACGACAGCGCCGCGGGAGGAAAACGACGAGGCGCGCACGCAGAGGCTGGTCGTTTGCATTACGGTGGAACATGGGGGTGAAGGGAAGAAAAGAGGGCTTCTTTTACGAGAGCTGCGTGGCGGCCCGTGAATATCATTTTCGGGATGAAACAATCGCGCGGACCGCTTGCTTTCTCGCGTGTACGTACGTTACGTACGTCTCTTTCCAGCCGCGTGCACACACGCACACATACACACACATACACACCCCATCGGGTCGATCGTTCACCGACTATGTAAATTATCGTTTACGCGATGGCTCTTGGGTAGCCAACGGAATTTTCATCGGGTAGCTTCTTTCTTTTCCGTTTTATTCTTTCGCCGTGGGTGTTCCAGTTATCGCGGTGTAATTGAGAGAGGAGAGTGATTCCCCGCGTGGAGAAGCACGATTTCTCCACGTTAGACCGATTCGCGGCGGATTAAAACGTGAGAACGACACGAAATACAACGTGTGTTTCGAGTATAAAAACTCCTTTGTGACTTTAGGGAATTTCAGAGATTTGTTTATCCGGTGTTAGGTACACCTGAATTGGGTTGATCCACTCTGTGAGAGTGTTATATTTATTAAGAATACGAAAAATCTCAGAGCTGAAGGATTAGAATAGACTGGACTTGTCACTTGACACTAGAACTATCGACGACCAAAGTATAATATTTGTGGCGCAGAAATGAAAGCGCAAGATACAAGAAGAAATTAATAATACGATAAAGAGCACAAACTTCTGTAATATATTTTATTGTACATAAAATATACATAATTAAATATATTTAATATATTTTATTGTATATAAAATATACACAATTAAATATATTTAATATATTTTATTGTATATAACATATACATAATTAAATATATTTAATATATTTTATTGTATATAACATATACATAATTAAATATATTTAATATATTTTATTGTATATAACATATACATAATTAAATATATTTAATATATTTTATTGTATATAACATATACATAATTAAATATATTTAATATATTTTATTGTATATAACATATACATAATTAAATATATTTAATATATTTTATTGTATATAACATATACATAATTAAATATATTTAATATATTTTATTAAAAATCATTCGAGTATCTAAAAATACGCCGTTATAAATGTGTAAAATTTCCATAGAAAATTAATAAATTGGTCATTTTAACCACTCTGGTAGTTCTGATATTAGATATTAATTTATTTTATATAAAATATAAATATATTTAATATATTTTATTAAATATTAAATATTATAATTTTATTATTATATATTATATTAAATATATTTAATATATTTTATTAAAAATCACTCGAGTATCTAAAAATACGCCGTTATAAATGTGTAAAATTTCCATAGAAAATTAACAAATTGATCATTTTGACCACTCTGATGGTTCTAGTATTAGATATTAATTTTTCAAAAAAACAAAAGAAAAAACACAGAGAAAGAGAGAAAGATAATATTAATATTAATTACGATAATTACATCTTCCCGAAGAAATATCTGGAACAAAAA